>NC_091131.1:86512329-86812329 GCF_040183065.1 Periplaneta americana
ACTAAGCTGAACATCCCTTGGCGAAACTTAATGGACTCGCCTGACCCAGGCGCAGATTGCCGGCGACTGTCAGGACTAAATAATCGTACTGTAGATAGGATTGGTGGCGGATTCTAGGCGACTCATGAATCTGCAGGAGCCGGGGCTTCCCAGGATCTCAGGGACATAAATACGGTGGATCTATGAAGTACGGTAGACTACCTGCAAAGAAATTATTTTCGGACTTTGCATGGTGCGGCGGATGATGGAGCCGTCTTAGCTTGGAGCACAAGCGCACGTAACTTGTTCCATAATGAGTGGAAAAAAATCTAGTGCTTAGGGATGCTCCTTTACCTGCACAATAATTTCGTCTATACCTTTATTAAAAAGCCATTAAGTTGATGTATGTTGAGAACTACCTCCACCTACATTCTGATTTCCATATGTCTGAATAATTCTGATATCTTGACTGATATATCTATTGGGGTTTTAAGTTGTAAGTGCATAAGAACTTACAACTATGTTAAGCCAATGGTAACAATTATCACTGTTATCAATAGAATGCCTGTTTATCTTGATATATGGAATGACAAGATTTGTTATCGTTCACAGATCAGTTTGATGTTATTAATTGTGAGTTTACACAAACACCATCTAGTTGGGCAGCTTGAACTAGAAAGGCTGGAGTAGAACGTACTACATCCGTATTACGATGGTCCATTTTCTAGAGTTCGAGTATATTCTGAATTTTCGTGATTTATTATCTCTTCGGATACTTGAGAACTAAGATTACAACCATTCCGTTTAAAAAAGAAAAATATGTAAAAGGTTAAATTTTATAATAATAATAATAATAATAATAATAATAATAATAATAATAATAATAATAATAATAATATTTCATTTAGTTATGTTCACTAGAGTGCAGATTTTTATTATCCTATAACAAAAATTGGGAAAGAAACATTTTTAAGTATTTGCTCTTAGTTTGAGATCAGTGGTTAGTGCCACAGTGTATTCTTATTAAAAGGAAGATTAAGTTCGTACACCTGTTTTGTGATACATGAGCTGTTTACCTCCAAATAATAGTGCTAAGCTTATATCTTTTGTTTCTTCCTTTTAAATTTCAAGGCATCTGATAAGTAAATAGCTTCTGTTTGATAAAGTTAAGTGTGTAGAGGCATCTAATTTAACATCCGTAACAAAAAAAAAAGTTAAAAATTTTTTCCAATAGTATATCATTATTATTTTACTTTGCAAATGCACTTAAAGTTGACATACTAACTGCTAACTTACTAATACTGTTTTATTATTTTTTGGATCTTTATTTCCAAGAATAAGGCGTTACAGATGTTACATATATTGTTAAGGCTGTTAGCCTATATTCATTCTTTACTTGCCATTTAATTAATACACTGTGTCCGGCTTAAACGTACAACATTTCATTAGGCCTACTTGAAAAGTATTGTTACCGAGCGGGCTAGCGGCGTGGTAGAGGGCTGGCCTTGCATTTGGGAGGTCCGGGGTTCGATCCCAGGGGCCGGCAATTCTAACTGAGGTTTTTCATGGTTTCCTCAGTTATTTCCAGGCAAATGCCGGGATTGTACCTTTCCTTAATCCTTTCATATGTGTGAGTGAATGCTGTGTAATGTCTTAAATGTTTGTGTTGTATCGGAGGTAGCCCTGGCATTGAGCTGATCCCTCCTCCGGGAAGGCCCTCCATGTCTTTGTGTGGTCAAAAAGTATGTATGTGATCCAATAGATTAATTCCTCTCCCGACAGGTCGCCCTGTAAGGCCCGTCTTGCGTAGGTCGTATAAATGAACCGAAAAGGGAGAGGTTAAACTAAGGTAAAGAAAGAAATAAAGAAATAAAGAAAGTATTGTTGATATTTACACTCGGTTTGCTTCTACAGTAGGGTAACTCAAAATGTTTCTTATATTTGCGTGGCAACGTTACGAGTTATTGCTGTATTCAACCAGGAAGAGTAATTTTCTGCCATTCTCATGGTATGTCTAACAATAAAAATGAGTTTTTTGAACTGGGCCATCGATGTTAAGGAGAAACAGACGAGAGAAGCGCCGCGTCGGGAAAACCGCTTTTGCTGTTCATTCTGTATTTATTGGAACACAGAATTTAACTATCTTGGAAACAAGACGAAATCACATCTATGTTTATATTTTTTATTACATTCTGAATGCATTTCAGAAGTGGCTTTCACTTATTATGATATACCCTGTAGTGAGTAATGTTCAGCAGAGATCATTTGCGTTCTTTCGTGCAATTGCTATCTACTTCGAGATGTTCCGTGTTAACAGAACTTCAGTTTATGATGTAGAAAAACGTATCTGAAGATATCGCAGCTGAGATCGGTAGGCCTAGTTCTTTTGAGGGACATCAAGATTTGAGTCTGTCTCGACGTATCGTTTATGAATGACTTTTGTTTTTTCATTGCACAAAATATCTGAACACGGAAGTCACCTTGCCACACCGCAACTGACTTTGAACTACATGGTTACTGAAGCATGCAGCTGTTATAGTTTAACTGTAGCATCTTGTCGGTCCAATGTCCATCAGACGGGAACCACTACACCGAATCAAAACACTAGTACGTGATTTCAGAGTTTAGTGGACACGTCTGTCTCGAGTCGAATTATAAACTCTTCAAGGCTAAGAAGTCATGATACAAAGATGATAGAGAAATACTGGGTTGAAAATATGTCAGTCAAAGTACCCGAAAAAAAAACTGCCTCACAGGTGCTTTGTATCAGTAAACTAATACTATAATATATCTTTTTGAAGTATTTCTAGTACTCAAAGTAAAAATTCTTCTTGATGGGTAAGTATAATGAAAACATTATCTTCATTTTCTTCTATCTTTACTTTTAAGTACATTGAGACATCGTCCTTGGCGGTTTAACGGTTACCTTGCTAGCATGTACTGTTCGTTCACTGATGTTTTAGCCTGTGGCCAGTGAAAAGTGATATTCAGCCAGTGAAGCGTATAGGCACACGACAGGTAATGAAGCAAGGAAGGTTACAACACGTTACAGATATTTTATTATATCTCTGGCTCTGTGCAACGTCACAGTTTGCGGTGAAAGGAAGAGAGATAGCAAAAGGTGGTACTAATCTGTGAGAAAAAGTATGTCTAAACAGTCAGGCAAACAATGACCAGAGCATTGGGATGAATGCAACAGATATATTCTGTCTTGCTTTAGTACTCCGTGGCGTAGTCAGTAGAGTGCTGGTCTTCTGTTTTACGGCTTCGATCCCGGCCCAGGTCGGTGACATTTAAGTGTGCTTAAATGTGACAGGCTCATGTCAGTAGATTTACTGGCATGTAAAAGAACTCCTGCGGGACAAAATTCTGGCACACCAGCGACGCTGATATAACCTCGGCAGTTGCGAGCGTCGTTAAACAAACCATAATTTAAAATTTTTAGTACTTCGTCGCCCACGACCAAGATAAGCCACTTCTAACTCAACGATCAGTCCCGTCAGATATATAGGCCTAATGCAACATCAGTACTTGAAGTAGAAGCTAGTTAGTGTTCTTCGCCTACGAGTTGAAACTAAGTTTTGTGTTGGGATTAGTTAAAGTGTAGACCAGCCCGATTTGTAAGCTCTGTTCGTATATCACAGGGCTGGGCACATTACGTGATTCTGAGAAATGAGTGCTGTGTGCTTTAAAAAGCGGTTCTTCCGAGCGCTGTGACGTATGCATACTGCACGTCATTCAGTGTCGATGCACTGGTTGACTCTGCAGTATGGTGGCGAACTTTGAAGATGGAGCTTCCGCTCATACACTAAAGCTGCCCGCTACTCCCAATGCTTTTAATGTATCATGGGAGGAGGAGTTCTTTTTCGTAGAGAGCAGTAGATTAGCAAAGTGTTTAATTTGTTATAAAACACTCCAACTGATTAAGAAGTTCAATATCCAACGGCATTATTCTTTACAACATGCTACTGAATATGACAAATATGTTGGTAATGAATGCCATAAATTAATACAACTTAAAGAAAATGTTGCTCAAGTACATTACATTAGAGTATCTATTTGATATTTATATTACATTATAAGTTATTATACATTTAGTAATATATAATTTTAAATTATACAAGTATTATGTTACATCATAGTATAGCACATTACAGTTTATGATCATATGTACCATATCATATCATATAAAGTTACATATTATATTATATTATATTATATTATATTATATTATATTATATTATATTACCGGTATATTATATTATATTATATTATTGTAATCCTTTATTACATATGTTTATATTATTAATACCCTACCATTATGTAATTGTTCAAGCACTGTGCATATGGGTTATGTAAATAATCCTAATGATTCGTGTGTGCATAGACTAGAGCAAAGTTTATTTCATTAAATTAATAAGTGTTATAAAGTCTGTACTGTACAATGGATTGATGTAATATTCTTATAAACCATTATGTACTGACAGACTGAGTGACTAGAACAACCGTGGCTCTTGTTATATTAATGCAGGGAAGGTAGCTATAATGTGAGTCCGTCAATGCGTGAGCGTTCTGCTCCGGCTTGCCTTGCGGAGCGAGAGCAGCTCTGGCCGGCTAAATGGAGCCGCTCACATGCCCGGCCCTGGTATATCACCTCAGTTGAACGATATAATGAAAGAGTAACGTCGGCAGCATACTGCATCGGACATTCTGTCTCGGACAGGACGGTTTTGTGTCGGACCGTTCGATGTGATGGTGATTACACTAATTCTTACGAAGCTGCAGTATACTGCATCGGACATATTTTGTCCGGGACGAATGTCCGATGCAGTATGCTGCCGGCCTAAGCGTCTAGAATATGTACAGTTACGAGCTGACGGCGTGGTGGACACTGTCAATAATGCGATTAATAGTGACCTGGTAGGTGGAGATGCATGGGCAATATAAAAAAAATATATATATATATATATATATATATATATATATATATATATAATATACAGATATAAGCTTAGTATCAGGGCCGGCCTTGGGAGTTGCGGGACCCAATTGGAAACATTATTCTGGGTGCCATGTTCACAAACAAGACCTGCAGAATCTATGCCAACAAATTTAAATGTATTACAGAGTTATATCTGTATTATACAATGAAAATCAATCAACATATCGTCGTTGTTCCTGCAATAACTCCTATGTGACATATATATCGATTTTCAGATTTTTGCTCTATTAAATAACTTAAATAGTGATACAGCAAATAATAAAATCTCCTACATGTAATTATATTTCTTTGTTTCGAATATGTAAGAATTAACAGTCTCATATGTACGGCTGTTATAGGATGAATAAATGTGTTTTTTCTTCCTACTGAAAATGTTTATATTTTGCATAGGTATAGGAGTTATTGCAGGAACAACGACGATATGTATTTAGAAAATGCATGTGATTTAATTGAAAGTAAGTGTGGAAGTAAAGAAACGTAATATGTTGATTACCTTTAAATACTCCAAATAGTTAGAAAATCGCCTGTTTTATTGATTAGGAAATGATTTAATAAAAAATATTACATTTCCTTTATTGATAATATAGAAAAATTTCGAATAGCAATATTAGGAAATAAATTATATCTTTTGTTTATATTAATTATAAATAATTAAATATCACTTAATATGAATAGATAATAGTAAAAAAGCATATTACTATTACTGATTTTAAAGTGAAAGATTATGTATGTATGTATGTATGTATGTATGTATGTATGTATGTATGTATGTATGTATGTATGTATGTATGTATGTATGTATGTATGTGTGTGTATGCATGCATGTATGTATGTATGTATGATTGTATGTATGTATTTACACTGCAAGTGGGCAAGCACCCGGTGGCAGTGGTATACACAATATAAACAATACACAATAAAATTGCAGTACACAATACAATTATACAATACACAATACAATAAGAATACACAATACAATTTAACACAATAATTACAATTAATAATAAAACATAAAATACCTCATTTTACAATACAACCTACATACTGTATGTATAGGCCCTACATAAGTTTCAATAGTATTTCACTTTACTCTCATCTCACTCACTGTAGTGGCACTATGACGCATTTCACTGACACTTTAGGAGATAAACTGACACTTTAGGACACAATACATACATACATACATATATACAACAATACATACATACATACATACATACATACATACATACATACATACATACATACATACATACATACATACATACATACATAGTGTTCTGCCCAAGGGAGATCTTTCACTGCAAACCCAGCTTTCTCCAATCTTTCCTATTTTCTGCTTTCCGTCTTCCTCTTAGTCTCTGCATATGATCTATAGCCTATATACCTTTTATCTAAGTTTAAATTCATGCTAATTTCTCATTCAATGGTCATATTACCAAACTGTTTATGCGTTCTTGCTGCATTGATGATCTCATGTTTTGATCTGTTTAAACTCGGAAAAATTACTTTTCCCTGATGCTACAGTCACTGGGAGTGTCAGAGAAATCCGAAAGACAACAAATAAATTTGAAAATGCGGTAGAGCTGTTGTTGCAAGCAAGGAATACAAGCTTCTTTATAGAGTTTTTAATCTCTGTTGCAGAATTGGCTATAATGCTTCAGTTTCTTCACGAAGCGTGTAACCATCTACATCAACCCTTTTATAGTATTCACTTGTTCTTTTTCCTCTTCTAACTTGGCATCTGTCAGTACCACCTCATATTAGTATCCTGAGGTGCGGAACCCCTTAGATGTGGGGCTCAATTGGGATAAATCGGTCCAATCGGCTTAAAATCGGCCCTGCTTAGTACCAAATTAAAATTAATGCAGTGAAGGTACCGGTATTACAAAAATGCGTTGATATAATATTGTACAATACTTAGCCTACTTTCTACTTATTCACTAACACGTAGTGGTGTATTAAATCCATCGCACTCACAACAAAAGCTGGTTACTGGATGAAAATGCACTGTGGATAGATGATACTTGTGTGGCCAGAGTCGGGCCCGTCCGCGTTTCGAGATAAGGTAGTCTGCCCCTCATAATATGTTGTAAGCCATCTCGTCAGCTCGTAACTGTAGTTTCCCCTCTACTTTTCCTTATTATGAGTATGTGATATTCATAGCGAACACTCTCGCTATAGACCCCAGTTTCTTTTAAGAATGATTTAAATTAGGTTAAATCTCAAATAACGACATTGCCAGGAGTGTTGAGTTGAACTATACATAGACGGGAATGTAGTTCGTCGCGCACAATAAAATTGGATATACATGGATCGGATACTGTCAGACATGTACTGAAAACACGTGCTTCTGTTTTTTAGTCACTCCCACGCGCTTCTCCATTGTTCAGAATGATTTCCTGGATGTACATGACGTATCGGTGGCTTAAACATTCAGGTCGTATCACAATGTCCGCAATACGTTACGTCTCTTTGTTGAAGTTTATAACCCATCAATACATCAGTTGATAGAACGAAATTACAGAACTAAAAGTTTTTATGTTTCTGTGCACGAGTTTAGATTTTGTTTTGAGGACTTGCTGTCGTCTATGTTTTGAGTAACAGATTAAAATAATACATTTCAAAATACTGGATCTAGCTAAATCGTGCGGTCAATAACCAGATGACTCTGAGGATCTGTTGTTATTTGTCAGACGGACATTGCCATGCTATTACCGGACATATACCTGAACCCAATCACCCGAATGAACATTTACCCGAATCCGATTTCCCGAATTACCTTCCCCCGAAACTCTTTTCCCCCGAACGAAAAATTCCAGAAAATAATAACTCTCAAAGTTTTCTAAAATATATTGAGTACTATTCGACGAGTATCAGTCAGGTTTCAGAGCTGGACACAACACAAGCACTGCTCTACTTAAAGTGACCGAAGACATTCGTGAAGCAATCGACTCTAATAAAGTAACAATACTAACACTTCTTGACCTTAGCAAAGCTTTCAACTCTGTAAATTTTGACCTGCTCACCCATAAATTGAGAAATATGTATTTGTCAGAGACTGCTGTGAGTTGGTTCGAATCCTACTTACGGGAAAGACAACAATGTGTTGTATCCGGGAATCGAAGCTCCTCCTGGCTTGACATAACATCAGGTATACCACAGGGGTCGGTACTCGGACCATTGTTGTTCACAATATATGTCAATGATATTACATCTCTTGTAAGGCATTGTAACTATCACTTGTATGCTGACGACCTTCAATGCTACATCTCTTCCCGCTTAGACCGAGTAAATGACGCTATAGATAAATTGAACAAAGACATTGACTCGATTGTGACATGGACAAAGAAACTCCGTCTTAAAATCAATCCTGGAAAGACACAAGCAATTATATTAGGACACAAACGGCAAACCGACGCTGTAAAACACCTCGACATTTCCCCTGTTAAAGTAAGTACAGTGCATATCCCTTTCAGTTCTTCAGTAAAAAATCTTGGCATTCACATGGATAATAATCTCAACTGGGATATGCAAATCACAGAAACTTGCAGAAAAGTATATTCTATTATCCATGTGCTAAAAAGGATAAATGTTCATCTCCCCTCTTGTTTAAAAAAGTCCCTTGTGCAGACACTTGCATTTCCCTATTTCGACTATGCGGACATTTTACTGACTGACCTCTCCAGCGACAACAAAATGAAACTTCAACGTGCTCATAATTTGTGTGTACGTTTTGTAAGCAATGTTCGTAAATATGATCATATTACCCCATCCCTGGAAGCAATAGGTTGGCTTAAACTAGATAAGAAAAGAAATTTACATTCACTTCTCTTTCTCTTCGAAATCTTGAACTCTTCTATTCCTTCGTACCTGTCGTCTCGCTTCACTTACCTTTCTTCCCACCATAATCTGAACACACGCTTTCGTCATGAAACAATACTAACAATACCATCCCATCGCACCTCCTCATACTCATCTTCTTTCACAATAGCCCTGCCAAGACTCTGGAATTCGCTACCTGCTAGCATCAGGGACTGTCGAAATAAAATTGAATTCAAACGAAAACTTACTAGGCACTTGGTCAGTAATTGATTACTTGTAAATAGTTTCTTTAATCTATGACAAAATATTTCAATATTCAGTAATTTCATCACTATACAATTTTGTTATTCTGGATTTAATTTGTAATTCAGTAAATATAAAATATTCTTTGTTTCTCTATGATAAATTATCTAGCTTTAATTATTCAGGTAATCTTTTCGTACTTTGATTTTATTGTAATTGTAAATTTAATACTAACTGTAATATTATTTGTAATTGTAATTGTAAATTTAATACTAATTGTAATTTTATTGTTGATATTGTAGTTGGAATCTCCTGGTAGAGGGGCAGAGAAGGCCTGACGGCCTTATCTCTACCAGGTTAAATAAATAAATACTACTACTACTACTACTACTACTACTACTACTACTACTACTACTACTACTACTACTACTACTACTACGAAGAAATAAAAATACTGAAGATGTTTTCCTACGAGAATTTGAAAACGTCTGTTGTATAAAACAATTGATAGCTTGTGTAACCATGGAGAATAAATAAAATCTTCAGATTGTATGCAGGAAAACACAGGGTGTCATTTAAAAATATTTGCGATGACGTCACAACTCCCACAACAATGATATCAAGAATGGTTTGTTTTTGTGAAAAGGTGTCTTTTAAAATATACTGTTTCACGTGTCCGAGCGTTTTTCCAAAACAATTTCCATTTAGCTGTAGCAGAAAATATGCGTGACTTTTGAAACGCACTGTATAAATACAAATTAAATAACAGATGAAAAATAAAAAAGAGATAAATAGAGATATAAATACAAATTAAAACTGAAAAAAGTAGATAAATACAGATTTGTAAATCCAAGATGTACAGTAAAGTGTATAAATGAAGATTAAACAGTAACAAATGGATAGTAATATTATTTTAAATCAAATATCGACAATATTTTAATAGAAACAAGTTTATAGTAAGAAATTCTGAAATATAGATCACAAAATTAATTGAATTTATGACATTTTTAACAATGCTCAATTTTTTATTTGATGAGGTGTTTGGTTTTTTATGTGATAGTAATAATTGGCTATTTCTTAAATTTGATGTTCGAGCATTAAGCTCGCTATTATTTAGTAGACCGCTGAAAATTAAGTCGAAATGTTTTGTAAATATTTTTACTTCCCAATAATAAATCCAATATTTTTGAAAGCATTATTTGTTATGTTAAATATGTCTTATGAAAAGTCAAAATTATGATCTTTTACACGATATATTCGTTCTAATGGTTCATAATTCATCGTAAAATTACCAGTTAAATAAAATGACCGGTACTCCTAGTATAAGTCTTATAATATTTTTATTGAAGTTCACTACTATGGAGTAACGGTTAGCATGTCTGACCGTCAAATGAGCGAGCCCGGGTTCAAATCCTGATTGCGACAAGTCTGGTTTTTCCGGGTAACTTTCGTCGCTGACTATGGACTTGTTTTTCTGGCATTATCACCTTTATTTCACACAGATACTAGATAACCATAGCAGTTGATAAAGCGTCGTAAAATAAATTAAATATAAATATTTTTAATATCAGAATTTAATCAATTATTTAAAATCCATTGATAAACATTGTTAATATCAATCAATTTGCAGAAATTTTAAATCAGAAACATTTTATATTAATTTAAAAATTTAAATCATCAACATAAAGTAAACATTTTGAATATTTAATTACATTAGGTAATTGTTAATATCAATCAAGAATAATAGTGAGCCAAGTGATGATGATGATTGTGATGGTGGTATTGATGATTTATTTTAATTGGGCACGAGTTGAAAACACAGCTTAAATTCCTGTATATGGGGTCGGATAATGCTGAGTTGCTGAACGCAGTTAATTGTGCTTCTGGGGTGACACAGAAACGTTGAAATATTCCTCGAAATAGAATATAATGGGATGTGCCTTGTAAATGCTTCTTGGAAATTTGAATGGCATATACGAGTCAAGCTAAACAGATGTAAAAGGGGACTTTGTGCTTGGGTGTAAAATGACTGTGTTGTTCGAGTTAGTGTTTCTGTGGTGTGCCTTATTTTTAAATGACATAATGTACAAACGGCCTTCGGGTTATATTTGAGTCTCGCTGGAGTTCCATTGCTCCAAGCAAGAAAGCGCTTGTGGCGGAATTGACGGCAGTTAACCTTGGTGCTATATATAAATTGATTGAATTCCATTCCGTCGCGTATCATCAGACTTCACTTAAAAGGCGGACAGCATTCATATAGCCGTCATATTATTTATAAGCCCTATTTGTTGATCTTTGCACCACATCATACAGGCGTAGGCGGGTCATGAATTAGTTCTTCCTCCTGATGTGCATGTTAAAATTAGCCTCCTGGATCGTTCATCAAAAAAATATATATTTCTTTCGGTTCAAGGGATACAAAATTCGAGTAGCGTCGCGTGGATGTCCACCAAGTTTTCTCAACCGACTAGTAGAGTTACAATCTAGGTTAGGAAGTTCATTTGCATATCTTTTTTCAAAGATTGTTATTGATACGAATTACGAATTTTCTAGTGCCCTGAATAAATTTTATTTGGCATATAAATTCATATCTATGCTCTCTTAAGTAACTACACTATATTTTAGTAAATATTATCTTTATTTGGCATATTTTAACATTCTGCTTCTACTGTAGCGTAGATGTGACTTAGCTAGCGGAAAAGGCTTCGAAAAGCTATTATAACGGAACATTTCGCTCTATATTTCATATGTATATATTTATTATCTTTCTTTCTTTTTTGTTATTATTGTAATGTGGTTTTGTGTTATATTTTATCTTTCGCTATATATTTGTATTTGTATTATTTGAATTTCCATAAATCTAAAATCTACATCTAAAAAATCTAAAATATACATTAAATCACGATAATTCTGTTGTAATAATAAATGATATGCAATACGTTTCATCACCACTACATCAATAATAATCCTACTTTTTATATCTAATACCTTAATGTAAGTGTAAACCTAGTGGAGTCCACATCTGTGGAGTAACGATTAGCGCGTCTGGCCGCGAAACCAGGTGGCCCGGGTTCATTCCCGGTTGGGGCAAGTTACTTGGTTGAGGTTTTTCCGGGGTTTTCCCTCAACCCAATATGAGCAGATGCTGAGTAATTATCGGTGCTGGATCCCGGACTCATTTCACCGGCATTATCATCTTCATCTCATTCAGACGCTAAATAACGTAAGATGTTGATAAAGCGTCGTAAAATAACCTACCAAAAAATCTATTGGCTATTGTAAACTACAGAGGAAATCGATCCTGAAATTGCCCAAGACAAAGTTACAAAATATTATTATCGCTCCATGTAGATCAGATTGTTTCTGAATCTCTCTAAGTGTGAGATATTTTAAAGGAATATTTTATTAAAAAGTAGTATGTAGAGTTGAAGACCAATTCTTAAAAAAATACTGACTTCTCTCGCACGAAATGCATGCTCCCTTATCACTTCTGATATTTCCGAGGTTTTAGATTGTATCTCCAGCTGCCATGTCACCAAATTTCTTATACCACTCTATGCAGTTTATTTATGTAGTAAAATTAGATATGGAGAAGTGTAAGTGGAATGGAGAGTATTAGTGGAATGGAATTTGTGAAGTTGAAGGAAACTGGAGAACCTCTAGAAATACCCATTCTCCGATCTTGCCCACCTCAAGTATCACTCCAGTCAACTCCGAACCCGAGTCCGCAGAATGAAAAGCCGTGCTGGTAAAATTCATGTTCTGGGAATAATAAGTTAATTAAGTAGTAAAATATCGCTGCAATCGAAAAGTATTGGGAATAAATTTGAATAAGGAACAAAAAAAAGTTTCCTTCCAAGGCAGGATTCGAACCACGAAAGTTTTAGTTACCAGTCTACCGTGCTCTGGAGTGAACAAGGTTCTGAAATCGGCTATAAGCGTCGGTCCGGTTTTTTTGCCACTACTGTACACGAACATGAAAGTTACTTTCGGAATACATAATTATACTCACGGACCTGGAACTTATTCTGGGGAATACATATACTCATGAATATAAAATTTATTCTGGGGAATACATATATACACGAACATGAAAGTTATTCTGGAGCATACATAATTATACTCACGAACATGGAACTTATTCTGGGGAATATATATACTCATGAATATAAAATTTATTCTGGGGAATACATATATACACGAACATGAAAGTTATTCTGGAGCATACATAATTATACTCACGAACATGGAACTTATTCTGGCGAATATATATACTCATGAATATAAAATTTATTCTGGGGAATACATATATACACGGACATGAAAGTTATTCTGGAGAATACATAATTATACTCACGAACATGGAACTTATTCTGGGGAATACATATAGGTACAGAGAAACATGAAAATTATTTTGGGAAATAAATATAGTTACGAACACGGAAGTTTTTCTAGGCCACAGGCGGGCAAAACAAACTCGGTGATCGCCGTGAAGTCAGGCTACCCCCAAGCGAAAAACAAAACCAACCGTAGATATTGGTGCTGTATTTCTTGTTCTCCCCACCTTGTCATTTTGTTGTCATGCAAGCTGCATCAATTGCGCCTTACATTTTTCCCGCCTCTGTTCTAGGGAATACAGTCACATACATACGAACATGGAAGTTATTTTTGGGGATATATTTTTTATACAAGAAAATGGAAGTTATTCTGGGGAGTACATATACACACGAATTTGAAAGTTATTATGGGACATACTTATACAAACGAACATTTTTCTGCAGGGTAAGCATGTAAATAATTAAATACAATGAAATGCACATTGTTTATATTTGAGGAAACGATTTAAATACCGTCACTCTCAGTGCTCTCAAATTACATGGAAAGCGAGAAGAAACAAATTGACAGCTGATTGTTTTGACTATTTAACAGAAGTATACCTGTTCATTCCCAATCAATGACATTGTAAATTCACGTTCAATCACATGTAGTGGTCTGCAGTCCTCGTAACATGGAGAAAGGGAATATTTTTAAACTACAGCGCGTTGGTGCAGCAGCTACATTGGCCCAAGTAACCACAATAGCCGGAATTCTAACGGGGGATTGTGCCGGTTGTTATTTACAGAACTGTAGCATCCTGTTCCCGATGTAGAGACGTGGAATTCCGCATCTCGATGAAAAATTCATGATGGTCATTTCGGGAGCTAGTATCACATGTACGTTACACACGAGTGTTCGATACATTCCGACATTCTGGCCCCGGATTCTGGTCGGTCCATATGGAATCTATGTCAAACAGAGCTTCTCTGAGACTGCAAGAACGATTTTGTGCAATGTTCGACTTGTTTTTCTTCTTAACATGTCCTGTGCTTCGCTTCCCCTTGGTGAGTTAATCGGTTAAAGTGCGACGTTTTTTGCCACATGCTCCGTGGTACTGTTCCAGAGGAAGAGAAATTGGCATCCTTCGAATAATTCATCTTACGACCGTGACTCCATTATTAAGATGTAGTCTTCATTATATAATGTCCCACTATCTTCCTTCAATTTCTGAACTTATACCTCTTCTTTAATTATTTGTGGTTTCTTCGCAATTCTTTAAGATTAAGCCTAATCCAGTCACCGCTGTAGCTCAGTCGGCTGAGGCGCTTGTCTGCCGATTCGGAGTTGCGCTCGGGCGCGAGTCCTATTCCTGCTTGGGCTGATTGCCTTGTTGGTTTTTTTCCGAGGTTTTCCCCAACCGTAACGCGAATGTCAGGTAATCTACGGCGAATCCTCGGCCTCATCTTGCCAAATACCATTTCGCTATCACGAAATCCCATCGATGCTAAATACTCTATTTTATTTCAAGGAGTGCAGTTCGGTGGCTCCTTTGAACACCCACTTACAGATTTATGTCTTCCTACATAATCACTTCTGTCAATTCCATCCTGTCCCCTCGTCCCAACATTGCATAGTTGCCATAATCCTGGTGACCTTCGAAATGAGACAGTGAGACTGACGGGATTCTTGGAATTCGGAAAAGATGCGACAACTCTGCCTCCACGTGGATTTGTCGGGAGCCTGTCAATTCTTCTGAACAAGGGTTGTGATTGGTTACTGACGGAGAAGACAAGATTTCCGTCACAGTAAGGAAGACATTTATTTATGACAACCAATTAGTAGGGGGCAGTAGAAGGTCTTTCAGCAAAGTCCTTTCTGTGAACCTACACTCCATGAAATAAAATACAGTTTAGTTATACAGCGTCGTTAAATAACCAACTAAAAAAAATATTTATCCATGACTTTCTCTTTCCCGAATTGATGCGATATGTGTCGGATGTAGAGGTGATTACGTAACTTTCGTTGTAATGTTTTCATCCGATTTCTATTGTTGTTGTTGTTATTATTATTATTATTATTATTATTATTATTATTATTATTATTATTATTATTATTACTAAAAGTATGTTCCTTATCAAATTTACATTCCCCGTTTACAGGTATCATTTTAAATGCGGTCTATCACTCTATGATTGTCAAGAATGACGTAGGGTGTTTAGTTCACGATTTCATCAATACGACAGGAAACTTATTCGAATAATATAATTGTGTACGTGATATATTATAATTGAAGTTGTGGGTGCTTGTCGTGCAGGGTATTGAAAAGAAGTTTGTCAGGAACCACTGTTTGCTTTCAGAATTAAATTTATTATTTATTTGCTACTATTCGAACTTCCACAATGTAACGTATAATTTATGTATTAAGTAAATTGTAAGTCGATTATTTTTTGAAATGTTAAATTACATTGGGGTACAAGTCATATGTATTTTTATGCTAACGACAGCCATAATCGTTGTATATTAACTTATCTGTATAACACGCAGTGTAAATAACAACTAAGTGAAATAAGCTCGGCCACATTTCATTACTACCTTCACAGTAGGTTAATATTAAAAGGTTTTGACAATTCTATAGACAAGAGACGACACACGTTTGTCGTGTATTTTTATCGCTAGTTACATAGGCCTATATGTTGACTTTCGGTTTTATCTAATCGTAGTTTAAAGTATAATAATGAGTGGTTACGCATTCAGTCTCTTAATTATCACAAAAGCAAGTTGACTGTCGCGGCTGCCGGGTCGCACGTGTATATTATTCCGTAAACTTGAATTACTGTAATGCAGTAGCGTATCAAAGAATTCGCCATATCCTCCTGCAGTTATCATTTCGGTACCCATGACTAATTAGCAAGAAGAGACAACTAGGTAGCTTTTACCTCATATAATATACACTAAAATTAGTTTTAGGGTTCAATAAGAAGTGATAAAGTCCACCGCTGTGGTCTCGTGGTAGCGTGTTCGCTCCCGAACCCAGCGGACCGGGGTTCGATTCCCCGCTTGGGACGAGTTGCCTGGGTAAGGTTTTTTCGGGGTTTTTCCCTCACTTCTATGGATGAATATCAGGTAACTTTATCAGGCGTATGGAACTCCACTCATTCTCGCCACTTCTTTCCCCCCCCCCTCATCATCCTTTCCTTATCATTCTGGTTGTCTTCTTGGTTTTCAGATTGCGTCTGCGGCGGCCCTCCGAAGCTCCTGACGCTCTCGGCCGGCCTCCATGGATATGCCAAAGCGTGGTAGTTGATGACCCAGCAGCGGAACCCACTCCCCTCCCGACGGGAAGGGTGATCTACACCTCAGACCGTTGGCCAGGCGGGAGGGGTGGCGTACACCTGAGACCGTTTGAGGGGGGAATGTGGTGGGCTGTTGGGGTGGAATGGTACACGGAGTTAGAGGGAGACGGGACTGATCGTTAGGGTGTTGGGGGTTAGGTCGGTGCGGCGTGGGTGCGGTCGTTGGGGTACAACTCATCACAGGGGCACTATAGACCTCAGGTCGCGGTGCATAGGATCGCGATGCATAGGGATGTTCCCCTCCCGGGAGAGAGAGAGAGAGAGAGAGAGAGAGAGAGAGAGAGAGAAGTGGTAAATAAAAAAATTAATCGTATGTTACGAAATTAACGCATACCTTCTCAGTAGGCTACGTATTTTATACGATTGACAGCAATTCATTCATTATGTGTGGGCTGGATTTGTGTTGTCCTTAGATTTTAATTAGATTTAGAGTGATAACAGACGCACCCTACTAAACAGCTCTAAATATTATCTTAATCTTTTTTTTTTCTCTTGTTCGGAGGTGGACCCCGAAGCCTTGCGCTGCAGCTTGAGGCTGCTTAACACTCCTATTCTAAGAAATGATAAGGTAGCCGAATGGCCGCACTTTTGCACAAGTACAGCACACCACACCGTGAACTTAACTCGGACCATGCTATGGATGATGATATGTGAATTAATGATGGCGAAATGAGTCCGAGGTTCAACGCTGAAGATTACCCAGGAATTCTGCTTCAATTGGCTGAGGGAAAAACCCCAACCAGGTAATTTGTCCCAACCAAGACTTGAATCCGGGCCCGCTCGTTTCACGGTCAGATGTACTAATCGTCGCTCCATCTTACTCTTATGGGATCATAGATGGATTTAGACCTCTTCCTAATAATGAAGCGCTCTTCACGAAAGATAGGGACTGTCTAAATCTGGCAGCTATTCACAGTTTGAAAATTCGCAACGAAATGTAGAAATAATTCTGCATATAGCCTACCTATTAATTTTTCCTAAATATAGTGGTAATTTATCTCTTCGTCTTACGCAAGAAACAAAATTAAAATGAATCATTAAGATACATTAGAGTTCACCACTATTTTATGTTTATGGTTTAAAATAAAGACTTTATTTTATAAATAAAATTATTATATTTAATGTGCATAATTTCTGGATAAATTGACTTTCATACACTTACTCATTATAAACAAAATCCGTCCAATAGTTCAGGAGAAAGGATTGTGCATAGATAATATGCCCTAAAAACCAACTACAGCATCAAAATACTACGTAATCTCAAAGTAAAAAAAAATGTATATGTTAGGCTTATGTGTGTTGGCTATATGTAGGCCTAGATGTATATGCATCCAATGAAATTAAGATAATCCTCGTTATTTTACGGATTGTAGGTCTATCGCGACACCATTTGTTTATCTTTAATCTCATAGGATTCACAAGGAAAAGACACGCCATTGGAATTTTGATAATTCTGTTTCGGGTGGAAGTTAATGATATAAAACGAAGAAGACTATATCAAATCCAAATTATACAACACTCAACGGTAATGAAGTCAGTTGAGAGATCTCAGCGTTTGTTCGTTGAACTGTAAAAGTAAGATATCTGCGCTTCACCTTCATGTAATGTTTCATAGTTTCCATTACAATTGAAGCGTAAAGAATCAAGCCTCTTTATTTGTCATTACAGATGCGACGTAGCAGCAGTTGTTATTCGACTTCCAAAGTTCAGAATCAAACTACATTAGGGAGTGATATTTTTATTCTTCAAGCGAAATAGAAAGTTTTTAATATTGAGTATTTTGCAGAATACGTAAGCCTATTAGATGACCAAATGGTTGGATGGATTACTGATGGAGGATCGTACGTTATACATTCTCACGCGCATATAGGCCATTCATACGGGCCCATTGGACTTAAGACAGATTTGGTGACTTCGATGGCGTAGCGCTAGCGCGCTTTCGTCCAGGCGGCCCGAGTTCGATCCCCGCCTTGATCGTAATGACATTTTTGGTGGACAAAGTAAAGCAGCCCTGGGCATAAAGGGGAAGAGAAAAGGAAAGGAGATACCCTGCTCATATCCTTTTCGCTTAACCGCTTTAGAAACGAACACATGGTAAAGCACTATGCATCAGTGATGGATTTTAGGCGACCATCGAGAGTCGAAAGCTATGATGTATGCCTTATACAAGGAAATCATTTTATTTTTACTAACATTTCTAATATTAATCTGGCTATACCTTTGGATTAACGGTTGAGAACCGGAAACACTGTTTGTTACCCCCTTCCACGACCGGAGTTTGATACTGGCGTAAAATACAAACAAATCACTTTACTAGGTATAGGAAGGAAGAAAAGTAGTTCACTCATTTACGTAAACTAGGAAATATCACGGTTTTTGAGTTTGATAATTTTCATTGGGTGTTCTTTAATCAGAATACAGTACAGTATTAACAATAAGTGTTTTTACTCACGAACTGAGCTATCCATTCGGACCTATTCATTATGGAGTGTATATTATACAGTCCACAGCACATTAGCGTACAATATAGAGAGTGACTTTAAATTGAAAAATAATCAGAATATGGATATTTAAACACATTTTTTAAAATGGTGGACTTTCATTTTGATAGAAGCTTCAGTTCTTTTGTGCATATTATCTCAATTTAGACTAATGTACCTAATTCCAATTTCCAGTTTCGTCCTTCGTACCAGTAACTCATGTTGAAATAATTCTGTACCTACTCTATAAAAGAGCACCTTACGTACTGTAAATTCATTCTTCACTTCTGTCCGATCCGAAAAGATAAAATTACTCAGATTGCTATCTACTGTCCGTCCAAGTGGTTATGTCGCAGGATCGTAGAAAGTTGGGGAACCACGTGACAGGTAATTACTTAACGAGGCCTTTTTAAAGTTATTTTAAACAGTTGTACAATATTGCATAGAAGTCCAATTCCTAACAGAAAATGTTTTCAGAAAAAGGCTAAGACAGCCCAACCATTAGTCTTTACAGAGGGGTGAGCAGAAGCAAGTGGGGGAAACTGGGATGTGATGTAAGCAAACGGATGCACAATATCTGTGCGAAAATATGATTCAATATTGAAAGCTCTTTCTTCACTGGAAAACACGACCATATTTCTGGAACGTACTATACTCAATAACTCAATATTGTTTAGTGTATACTATTACCATAAGACGACGTTGACTACATATGCGGCCTTGGTTCTGTGTGGAGGACGATTGAACTTCGTTAGTAGAAGGGGTGGGAGTGAAGTACATTAAAAAACTCAGGTACAATAAAAATTGAAGTAAAAATAAAATGATGTCCCTGTACAATCCGTCATTCAGCAATGCTTGCTTTCTATTCGTTTCGGTCCGATACATAACTGTCTTTGTCGGGGAACGTGGAGTGGGGAGTTAAGGGGAAGGCCTAGCCTGCAATATCTCAATTGAGCTATTAACGCCCAGGCCTGTTGTAGAGGGTTTTCTTGGGATACATTTTCTCCTTCCATTTCGCAAACATACTCCATTTTACCCTTATTTCATCATTTGTATAGATAAAAAAAAGCTGGTGTGAAGTCTTGAGTATTGTATGGGTCTCCGATGCTGATATAAGAGTTAAAGACTGGGTGGTCCGGGCCCTGGGGTTTTTCGGGTATTCGTCTACGGATGGAAGTTGCCTATGTTAGAGCTGAGATAGGATAAGCCGTCTGTTAGCGTGGGATTCACGAGTGCTAGCCAGGACACCCTCGGACTTTGAATAATCATCGCATAGAACTAATATACGAGTAGCTATGTAGGGAGAACAATAGACCAATGAATGCTTACATGCGTGAATCCGTCCCGTGCCCGACTCTCGAAAAGCAACACCAAAAGCAATCCGTATTTACATTTTGATATAGGCCATTAATGGTCGGTAAAATTGTCCTGGAGCTCTTTCATTTGACAGGATTCTTCTACCTACAGTAAGTCTACAATACGCAGCTCCCAGCTTTACATCTGTTCCGAAGGGAGCCATGCTAAATATTTATATCGAACTTAAAAGCATATGTCCCGCGCCGTAGCATCGTGGTCTAAGGCATCATGCTTAGGACTCGCGTTACGGAATACGCGCTGATTCGATTCCTCATAGGGAAGGAATTTTCTCATGAAATTTCTGTCAGTGTATGGGACTGATAGCCACCGAGCATCATGATGAATTTGGGATGCTACGATTGGTATCGAAATGCGGACCAGTTATAACGACTCGAGGATCATCGTACTAACCACACGATACCTCCGTTATGGTTGATCATTCACCTCTGCTGAGACATGTGGATTTGAGGCCAGCAGTCGGTTTGTCATGAGCTGTAGCGTCACGGATTTAATTTTTCTTCAATGCGTTGCTATCATTTAGATTTGAATCCATGAAGTTGGGATCAAGTAGCAAGTATGATAACCATTAGACCTGAAAGTGAACGGACAATCTAAGAGACTTCGTCTAGCTTTGGGCTTGTTACAATATCTTATTTTGTTGTCGCTTATAGAGAAGTTATTTCCAACATCGGCGATTTGTAAACATAGTTCATTTATCACTATAAATGAAATGTGTTTCCATCTCATTACTTCAAATGACGATTATATGTGCTTTCTGTCATTTTTTTCTTTGATTTCATTATTATCTGTAAGTTTTCTTTGTTCGTGTCGACGTCATTTGCATTTTCCTTTTTTGTTCTGTCTCATTTCCTATCTAAGTAAACATTCTTGCCATTCATTCAAGTCGGTGAAGAGTACTTCGCTCTTGAGGAGAAGAACAGACAGAACTATATCAAAGTTGTAATAACTCAACTCTATATATTTGACTTTGATGGAAACAGGTTACTTGAATTCGAAGTTCGTTTTGCTCTCTTTACAGTGTACTACAAGGAGAGAGTTTCTACGCTCTATGAGAATTGCTTAGATAAAGTTTTTCTATGATTACATTTTCCATATTTCTTATTTCACAAAGTATAGAGTGTTGCAATGCTGAAGAACGTCGAAATCGATATTTTGACGAACATACGCGATCTCATCATCATTGTTATCAAAAACAAATTGTTTATACAAGGTGGGACAGAAATATCTTCCCATTTTGAAAGTTTCGTAACTTCAAGAGGTTTAGTGATATATCTGTATGTGTTTTTTGTAGTAATACTTGTGTAGTGCTATTTTGCCACTATACTTAAGTTTTGAATATCACACGACGGAGATAACGCCCTTGATTGTGTACATACTCTTCCAAGCGTCTCTGCAAGTTTCCACACGCACGTTGCACCATATTTAAAGGCATAGCTGCAACTTCCCTTCGGATGACATCCTTCAGTTCCTCAATGTTATTATTATTATTATTATTATTATTATTATTATTATTATGATTATTAGGGCCTATTATTATTATTATTATTATTATTATTATTATTATTATTATTATTATTAGGGCCTATTATTATTTTTATTATTATTAGGGCCTATTATTAATATTATTATTAGGGCCTATTATTATTATTATTATTATTATTATTATTATTATTATTATTATTATGCATCTGTAGCTTGGAACTCGATTATAACTACAGATTCGGCTAAATTGGTAAATATACAAAGAAAATTTGTATCTTTATGTTCATTCAGATTTCTGCCCATTAATTCTGGGTATAGTTATGAGAGAAAATGTGAATATTTTAATTGTCAAAACCTATATGCTAGACGCCATGTGAGCTAGATTATTTGTTCTTTTCTAAAGTCCTTAAAGGTGATATATCCTGTGACTCTTTGTTAAACAATATTACCTTACGTATTCCAACAAAAGATATGAGAGCCCACAAACTTTTCTATATTAGAAATTCGAAATTTGTTTCACTAGTCTCCAGATGCATTAAAAATGCCAACATGCATGGCTGCGAATTCGATCCCTTCAATGTATAGACTTAGATTGTTCTTGGCAATGATTTATCATTTATGTATCCTTTTAGGCATTATACTCAATTATCATTGTATCATCACTATTATTCTCATAGTATTCTTAGTTATGTATTTTAAAGTCATCCATTATTTATCCATTCATCGTCATTATTGTCATTAATTGTAATTGTATTTATGTGTAATAATTATTTTTGTATGCTTTGTGCTGAACTGTTATTGGCCTCTGGCTGTTGTACAGCACAATAAATAATAATAAATAAATAAATAAAATTATTATCAATTCCGAACAAAGTGGCTATTTCTGTTTCAGTTTCCTGTTCGTTTCTTTATAATGCAATAAATCGCATCTTATATGCAAGAGACTTAAACAAATCCTTCCTAAGTGGGTAGATGTTGCACTTATGCAGCAAACCCCGAGGCCAAGTACTGTCGATAGAACGGATCAATGCTGTATTGCTTGCATACGCATTGTTACTTATTTATAGGTATTTTAAATAATAACTGAAGTTGTGCTATCACGCACACATGTCAGGAGCTCCCAGAGTCTTCTCCAACACCCCCAGGGGGTACTATACTGAGAACAGGGCGTATAATGCCAGAAGCTACATTATACAGCACGTATGCTCGAGGAATATTAACTCCCAAGCAACTACACAAACGAGTTCAAAGACAGCTTTCTGTGAGTATTCTAGTTAAACTTTGGAGGCACATTACATTAAAGTAGAGATGAAATTACGCTATTCGTGGAACGAATTAAAAGTATGTCTGATCGTAATTTACGCCTGTTACTGTCTTTTACTGTTTTGTAGATTTTATTGAAGAGCTTTCTTCTTTCCTCGAGGATGGTATCGGAGGATCTATCTTTTTAGTGTGTAATAATAATAATAATAATAATAATAATAATAATAATAATAATAATAATAATAATAATAATTCATTAATTTTATTCATAGTGTTCTGCCCAAGAGCAAGTCTTTCACTGCAAACCCAGCGTTCTCCAATCTTGGCTATATTTCGCCTTCCTCTTTGTCTCCGTATATGATCCTTATATCTTAATGTCGTCTATCATCTGATATCTTTTTCTGCCTCGAACTCTTCTCCCGTTCACTATTCCTTAAAATATGATGATAATAAAATGCAATCATGACCTCTAAAAAATGGTCTGTTCTCACTTTCCTGAATATTATGAATGTCTCTATTTTTTTAACCTGTTATTCCACGACGCTGTGTCAACTAAGAGGTTACCTAGCGTGAATTAAATTGATGGTAGCGAGATGGTATTCGGCGTGAGATTACCTGACATTTGTGTTATGGTTAGGAAAACCCGAGAAAAAATGTCGGGAATCAAACTCGGGCCCGCTGGATTTACAGCTACGAATATTCCGCTTAAATCACAGCTGAGGACATAATAATTACAATGATTAGAAGAATAATGATAATAATAATGATAATAATCATCATCATCATCAGCAGCAGCAGCAGCAGCAAGGATTAGGCCTATTGGCCTGTTCCGACTCAGAATTGTTCATGACGACACACTTTTCTTCTTTCTGTAGGGTTGTAACGGAGCACAGTTTTGATAACAGTAGCAATAGCAGTAATAATAATAATAATAATAATAATAATAATAATAATAATAATTCTGAATATAGTAAATTAATATGAAACCTAAAAAAATGCAAAAGAGTAACCTTTAGACATCATCACATCATGAAGGCATATGGGAGACATGGGAGTAGAGCTTCATGCTTTCATAACTCGACACTACAATGAGACGGAGTGGTCACCACTTTGTTACCCCCGCTCTGGAAGTTTGGCAGCGAGAAAAATCCTGCCATCCCCCTGGATTGAACAAAGGTTTTAACCACGGACACTTTTTCGCATTTTGATACTCGAATTCTAAAAAATTGCGACAAATTTTCAATGAATTACGTGCGAAAATGCAACAAATGTATCGAACGTGAGAAAACTTAAGAAATGAAGATGATTATTGGGAAAATTAAATCAGTTGTAGGCCTATATGAATTAATTACTTCTGGGTAATCTGTGGACTTATATCTCTATTTATTTATTTACACTGCAAGTGGGCAAGCACCCGGTGGCAGTGGTATACACAATATAAACAATACACAAAAAAATGATAAGCAATACACAATAAATTTACAATACACAATACAATTATACAGTACACAATACAATTTTATACACAATACAATAAGAATACACAATATAATTTAACACAATAATAATAAAACATAAATAAAATACCTAATTTTACATTGCAACCTACATAATTATGTATAGGCCCTACATAAGTTTCAATAGTCTTTCACTTTATTCTCATCTCACTCACTGTAGTGGCACTATGACGCATCACTGACACTTTAGGACACATTTCACTGACACACTGTAACACATTTCACTGACACTATAGAACACACTTCATTGACGCTATAAATTATCACTGATCGGAACTATTCACTGCACTGTAAAACCATAACTCCACTGACTCACCTCGCTTCACTGATACAACAGTTCAAATAAGTCAAATAATTACACCCTTATGCATACTGTACTTATAAACAGAACTACATTTAAACTAAACATTTCTAGTCTAAGGCCCTCTTACACGCTATTTTTAAATAATTTACAATTCAAACCAAGGGAGTAACTCGTCAGGCTAAATAAATACATGTCACCTTAAAAAATTAAATGTTAAATGTCACCTTAATTTTAATTTGCACTTGATACACAACTTTTTAAATTATTCTTGAAACTTCTTAAGGAAGGACAGCCCTCAAAGACCGCTGCAGGTAGATCATTCCAATCATTTATAGTTCTATTTAAAAATGAGAATTTACCTACATCCGTTTTCTGTTTCCTACATTTGATTTTAAAATCATGATCGTTCCTACCATAGTACGTTGGCTGTTCTAACCGAGACATTATGTCTACCCATGCTTTCTGACCTAGATGTGCTCTATACAGTGATGTTATTCTAGTTTTCCTACGTCTGTTTTCCAAAGTTTTCCATTTATGTTCTTTTATCGTATCGTTTCCATCTTCTCTTTTACCTTTAACAAATTTAGCTGCCCTATACTGGATTCTTTCTAAGGAATTTATCTGATATATTCTATAGGGATCCCAACATGTAGTTCCGTATTCCATTAACGGTCGCACTAACGTTAGATATGCTATTTCCCTCGATTTGGGGCTAGCCTTTCTCAAGATTATATGAAATGTTAATGGAATGGAAGATACTGAGCATTAGATGTTCACCTCACCTCACTGCATCTCGCCAAAAATTGTAAAACAATTGTAGAAGATTGTAGAAAATTGCAAAATTGTAAAAATTGTAAAAAAATTGTAAAAATTGTAATTGTAATCTTGTAAAATTTTTACTTGTTCCACATCTTGAAGCTTCATCTGTAATGTAAGATCTATGGAGTATAATAAATGAAATGAAAATGAAAAAATAAAAAAGAATGCATTTCAAAGAGTTGTTATAATTCATGTATGTTAACAAATAAATTGAACAATTTTCTGCAATCGATTTAATTATACCGCATGCTGCAAAAATTCCATTGCATGCTGTAGATTTAGTTGCACGAATCTTATAAAAACTGAAATTCGGAAACCAACTTTCAATCACAGGAGTTAGCACTCTGCTAAATATAAATCTTGAAGGGCCTGCTCATAATGAATTTTATTTTCCAAGCTCCCGGAGTACTCATAAAACAAATTAATTTTAATGTGATGTAAATTCTGTAGTAGTTATTTGTAAACATGAGCCTAATGATTTACTTTATATACACATATACATACATACATACCTAGAATGTGATAAGATGGATTGAAAGTGATTAAACTCTAAGAAACGATTTACATAACTTTTTTGTTTCTGCAAACCTTATTAATTGTATATTTCTATACAGTTATTTGGAATATTGCGCAAGATTTTCGCAATTTGCAGAAATATAATTTCCTATTTGTGCATTTTCGCGACAATTATTTATTTTCTAGCTTAAACCATAAATTGAATCCATGATCTTCAGTGCGTAGCCAGTTGCTCTACTTACTGCGCTACCCAGTCGCCAACCTTGATATAATAACATCTCGTAAAATAACAATATAGTTACATATAATTTAACTAATAGTTGGATCAACTACTCACTCTTACATAACGCATCTCCACATTTCTTTAAATTGCATACGAATGCAAATTCCGAAATTGATCCGTGCTTGGACTTTATGGTAGGAGGTTTTTAGTGTAAGAGTCAATTGCTTAAATGTTATATAGAATAAAGGTTTGTTATATTGTGATATGAGTAATATTGTGATAGTTCTTTTTGAGAATTAATTACAATTTTACTGAGCGAGAGAAAGATCGGTTTTTTGCATCGACGTATTAAGGGAGTGTTCGTGGACAGGTAGCTCATTAAAATTGTAATCAATTCTCAAAACGAATTATCACAATATTACACGTATCACAGTATTACCAACCTTTACCTTAGTTCATCACTTGTATTCTAATGCTTTACTAAACTCGGTCAGTTGAGTGAATGCCCTACTGGCCAGAATTGTAGGGTGCGATACGTGGCAAGCTAAAATTATTACTGGGACGCCAGCCGAGTCTGTCTATGCGTCTCTTACCAGGATGCTCCTCGGTTTAGTCAGAAAGAAATCCTCTCTCAGGAGGATTTTGTACTCCTCATGTGATGCACTTGTCTTACCCGCTAAGCTCACATCCTTCTCTAATATATTTCTGAAAAAGAAACTTCTTTCATTAAATATTCGTTTTCCTCCACGAATAATAAATAGTATGTATTTTACATTTTTAGTGGTGCCATCTGTATTACATTGCAGCTAATGCTGGACCTTAAAAATCTTAAAATAAATAGAATTAGTCAAGATGAGAATGATACAGAAGCTTCATATGAAAGAGTACATAGAAGACATAGATAGAAAAGCTGGGAAGTAAGAAACCGTCAAACATACTTAATCCACGTAAATGACTGACTCATACTTTGAAATATTGAATTGAAATTGAATTGATTTTAAATGGGGAAGGGCTGTTAGCAGCCCTAGCACTGCGAACTAAAAAAATCTATTGCTCCTTCCCGTGATAATATTCTGTCAGTCAAGTAGTTGACGTTCCTGATGAACTGGACCAAACTACAGACTGGAACAGTCGATAACTCATCAAGCTTTGGAAAGTGTTTTCCAAAGATGATGAGAAAAAGCTTTACAGTCACATAACATATAAGCTACAGACTTATATTCCTGTAGACACCGAGTGCAAACAGGGTTAATATTATGTCCCAACTTGTACAGGTGTTCTTTGAAAACAGTGTTCTATAAGGTAACGTATTTCCCAAGAGAGCTTCTTCTTGCTGAATTTTAACAAATCACTTGATCTACTTTAATCAAAATCTTGTATAGAAGGCTTTGAGTGTCTGCAATCCTACATTGAGTTTCAGTAACTTACTGCGAATCAGATTCTGAACACAGTTTCAGAATTGTAGACTGTCAAATATCAAGGATTGTACTAAACTACATGTCTAAAACACAGAGATTGTCTGTATATATTTGCGTGTATGGAGAGGATAGACAAATGTAGTGTAAAGGGGATAAGTTGACTATAAAATAAATTAAACCATAATATCAGCCCTATTTGTTACTTAAAATAATAAAAAGACATTTAAGACATTTTAGAAAGAAAATAGACATTAAAAATACTCATGTTCAGTGTATGTGGTATCATGTTTTAAATATTTATGGCCAAGTTTATTCCTGTTTACGGTATGAAAAACAGTTAATTTCAGAGGAAATATTATAACCTATAAGATCTTCCCTAAAAAGATCTTGCACCCACCAAGCAAAAGCTGAAATGTCGCCCCTGTGTGGAATCCAAAAAGCAAAGTTTGCCATATTTTGGTGCGTATTAAATGATTGCATTTGTGTACATATATCTTTAAAATAATTTTTTCTACGATAGTGCGTAAAGTTGCATTTTAGCCACTGTTATCAGCATGTAAAGTGAGCTTTTAAAGCACTAGTACTTAAAGAAGTAAGTAATCACTTTATGCACTGCTATTCATTTTACACACTGCCAAAAAAATGTAATATTCAATGTAGAAACTTATTCAGTAAGAAATTAATGCATTACCTCGACCATTCATTACTTAAATATTACACGTGACACAAATAGGTAACAAATTTAACATTCATATCTACATAGCCCTTATTATTCTGAAGTTACATGTAGTACTCATTGTAACAAGATTTATCATTCAACTGTTCCTAACCGTGTTGTTGTTTATATGGCCGGTTTAACGGCCACGAAATCGTGAACATTAATAAAACAAGTTACCATTGCATGGATACTTACTTCTTAATGGTTCTGAGTTTAGACAGCCATGACATCGTGATCGTATAACCTTCTCCGACTTGAAATATTTATTTAATATAAATTTAATATAATTTATTTTACACTCGTGCCAAAAAGAGAACCTTTACGAACTTGTCTCATAATAACTATTAATTTAAGGCAATATAAAGTACTACAGTATCATTTGTAGACAATGGAACTGAAATGTTTTAGGGTTGTCCTACTGGTAAAACATGTAATGAGATTGTATGCGTCAACTCCGTGACGTTAATGTTTGTTGATTGTGGTATATCGTCGTTGTTCCTGCAATAACTCCTATGTGACATATTTATCGATTTTCAGATTTTTGCTCTATTAAATAACTGAAATAGTGATACAGTCAATAATAAAATCTCCTATCTGTAATTATATTTCTTTCTTTCGAGAATTTAAGAATTCACAATTTCACAATCACCTATGTACGGCTGTCATAGGATGAATAAATTTGTTTTCCCTCCTACTGAAAAATTGTATATTTTGCACATAGGAGTTACTGCAGGAACAACGACGATATACGAATTGGTGAATAGAAAATTATTTCGAGGAATAGAGATTCTTAGGTTGATTTAAGTTACTAGCTAAGAATTTACCTCTGCTAGGAGGAAAAATCACGATCTTCTGTCAGGATAACCGGCATTGGGTTTCGAAACCTAGATCTTCACAATATGAGAGTATTATAAAGACAACACATTATGCATATCCAATGTCAAACTCATTCGTTACATTTTGTAGATATCGGTGTTTACTTAAACGGCACAAACTGTTTGTTTTTATTTCAGACCCATTTAATTCAGTGTGCTGCTTGTTTATTTCCGTATTGTGAACGTCTTAAGTGAGGTAGGCCTAAACACCATGGGGAACTTACCCACCCGTTTTATGGGTAGAGGCATTTCTGTGATGACTCTACGAAGGATTTTGATAGCGATTCTTAAAAGTTGTAGCCCCCCCCCCCCCCCGCTTTTTTTTTTTTGTAAAAAGAGTATGAAACACCGGATGGCAAAATAACGTTGTAGTGCTAGATTGTGCAGTGCAGTATGGCAACATCATTCACATTCTTGGCTGCGGGTGGCGCTTTTCTAAGGGCTCTCTGCCAGGTCCCTCGTTTAACCAAAGAGGAGTAGGGGAGAAGGGGCACTGTTTGAACGGTAGTAGGAATATCCTCGACGGTGAAGCCTCATCATATACGGCTCTTAGCAAACTTTAATGTTTTCGTAGAAGAGTCTTTTTCGTTCGACCAGCGGTCTTTGTGCAAATAGCGTGAGTGGTATTGCTACGGCGTGGAAAAATAGCCCATTGTGATTATACGCGTTATAATACCGCGATTAAAGCGTATTTAACACGATGCACAGTGACATAACATTGAAACGTATAATTCAAGGCTCCGGTATTATAGCCCTAGTGAAGATTAGTTTCCTGAGTTTCGAATTAAAATCTAGATGGAAACTGTGTATAAACGGAAATTGCTGAGCTGGAAAATTGTTGTTTTGAAGTGCTCTCTGCGCTCACTTTCCCACACCATCGAATTGCTTCACGTATAAAATATGATTTTAATCTGTTGAAAGTGACAAGAGTTTGAAGGTATTCTGTTTCCGTTGAATGCGTGTTTGTATATGGGATAGATATGTTAGACAGAGTGTTGATAATGGAGGCGTGTATGCGGTTTATTGTGATGTCCATTTGGTTTCCCGCAGTGACTGTTGCTCGTGTAATGTTACCGTAAGTGCAGCTTATGTATAGTGTGTGGTTGGAATTACAGCGTATGACATGAATAGTCTTTGGGTGCTGTCTCCTTTGAACAGAGAAGGTACGTACGTATCCATAGCTTCGAAATGTATTCTAGTGTCGCATGTATACATACAATATCCGCTTGCAATTTGTAAGGGATTTGATAGTAGAAATATTACCTTTGTATAAAACTTAGTATATGTAATGCATAGACTAAATATTTATCTCTATCCAACCGAAGTTACGGCGCAACATATGGAATATTTATTAGACTAAAATAGTAATTCTGCAGAAAAACGACCAAGGAAAGTAGAATTTTCTCTTTAACATTTACAGTGAGTAACAAAAATATTCGGACATCCGTCAACTAACAATTCAGTGACATATATTTACATATAAATATATAAAAATAAGCTTTTCTTATTTTTTCCCTAAAAGTATCCCATTTTATATAAACATTTTCAACACAACAATTCCAATTAACTTAATTTTCTTCTAATTACTAAAACATAAAGGAAAACATTTGATTTCTAATACTAACAAAAATATTCGGACACTTTTTGAAAACAAAGAATAGGCCTACTATTCCAGTTCGTCATTATTAGTACATTGTAGGACCACCCTTCTGTTTAATAACCTCTTTCATTCGGCGTGGCATGCTATGTACTATTTTTTTTTTGTTATGTCTATAGGAATTTTCACCCATTCTTCTTGAAGTCTTGCTTTTAGCGCTTCTTTAGAAGAAATGGGCCTTGATCCAATCCTCCTGTCAAGTTCTTCCCATAAATGTCCAATAGAGTTCAAATCCGGCGATTGTGGAGGAGGATGAAGCATTTTAGGGCATTTGTAGAGTAGAAATTCTTGTACAATGTAGGAGTTATGCTTGGGATCGTTGTTCTGGTAAAACATAAATTCCTTTTCAATCCCAAGCTTTTCTGCACTTTTTACTAAATTGTGTTGCAGGAGGTGTAGATAGTCTTCCTTCTTCATGAGATCCTCGATGAACACCAATTCACCAACCCCAGAAGCTGACATGCACCCCATATCATTACATTTCCTCTACCGTGTTTAACAGTAACTCGCAAATTCTTGGTTTTCATTTCCTCCTTAGGCTTTCTCCAGACCATTTGTCTACCATCGCTGCCAAAAACATTGAATTTGCTCTCATCAGAAAAAAGAGCCTTTTCCCACCAATCTTCGCCTTTATTTTCATATTCCTTAGCAAACTGAAGTCGTTTACGTCTGTTCCTTTCACAAACATAAGGCTTTTTTCGTGCTATTCTTTCGTTGTAGCCCTGTTTATGTATTGCCCTCTTAATTGTTTGGGCATGCACTTTTTTACCCGTAGCCGATTCAATTTCAGAAGTTAACTTCGGGGCACTTATACGAGGGTTCTTTTTAATCTGTCTGATAATAAGAGATTCTTCTCTGTCTGTGAGGACTTTTCGGCGACCTGTTTGCTTTCTCAGCTCTATTCTGTCCTCGTTTTTATATCTGAGAATTATGTCAGACACTGTACTTCTCTTCATCTGAAGTAAATCTGCAATGTTTCGAATGGTTTTCCCTTTTTCGTGATGGAATATCACTAACTGCCTCTGATTAAATGTTGTTTGCTTATCTTTACGCCCCATTTTGTGTTCCGTCTTGCTGAAACGACAGCACAAGTAAGACTAAGTACTCTCGCATATTATTGAAACTCGGTACCTCCACCTACTGTGTAATGTAAGTGATCAACAGGGGTGTACAGAATAGGACCAACAGGACTGTCCGAATATTTTTGTTACGCAGTAAATTGTACATTTGTTTATTTTTATATAAATATATTAACATACCATTTCATTAGCAAGCTCTTTTTATGTCCATATTATGCAAATTGGTTTATTTGACGTAACCGCTGGCGTAATTTCTGCGTTTTTGCAAACATGTTCAGTAACATACACATAAACATTTGGAATATTAAGTGTCCGAATAATTCTGTTATTCACTGTACGTACTGAGAATAGTACAGAGCTGTGGCCAAACGGAGTACAAGTAGAGCTCGTAGAACCCCGGTTCGAGACTTGGAAACCACGCCCCCACGAGTTGATTGACATGTTTACCATACTCAACGCTGTATGTCCAATAGCGTCTCCTTGGAGAACAGATAAAGTTTAAGAGTGATAACGTGACATTTTGACATATTAAATTATTATTAACATAGGCCTATGCGACATCACCCCATCGACATTATGTGTTTTTAAAACAATACAAAATAAACTAGATGTAAGAGGAAGAAATAAATATATTTTTCCATACGGTTTTTTAGCTTCTGCAATCTCTGATGCAATAGTTTAGCTTGCGAAACCTCCTTATAAAGAGACATGTTATGTTGGATTAGATTTGCGGAGAGAAGTTATTCATCTACAAAATGACACTTCTACCAAAGATACTGTATATGTCCTAATTTCGTTCGCTTGGAAATATATATACTAAATGCCGTCTTCGAAGACCGGGACGGATAGAGAATATTATGGCGCTGAAATTCGAAATAGGAACACTCATGGTATAATGATTAGTTATGGAGATATTGGAGGCAATTTCACAAGTGAGATGGGGTAATCCTTACTTTTGATCTCTAGCCTGCAGCAATTGGAGTTAAATGTCAACAACACAACAACGATATGATGTGTGAGAGTTGTACCTGTCCCTGAAATGGTCGCATTTCTTGGCTTCAGCGCAAGAACTGCGAAGAAAATAACTGTAGCTGATTTGTCTTCAAGTACTGTACTGTGTGTTCCTGTGCAGTGTCCCAGTTCAAATTGATATTACAATACGTATATGTTTCACATTGTGAAGTAAGGAAGCACGTGATGTTTACATTGCGTACATCAAGCAGGTGCCGGTTTTCAAAGCGTGTTGCGCGACCCACCCGTTGTCCGGTATTGAACTAAATACTAGCACACTTGTGTGCGCGATGACGTAAGTAAAATTTGGAAGTGTGGGATGTTCGACTAGGACATGTGGGGTTACAGTCTGACCTTAAACCCCTGCATGCAGAAGCGTTTTCCACGGAAATAATACTTGCCCCATTAGCCATTTCGGAAAAAATTGCAAGATAGAGTATTGGTTTCTGTCTTATTTATGTACATATGGGGCGCGCTTCCGAACAGGGGCAGCGGTATTTCCCCTAAGGTTAGAGTCCAGTTTAGGTGTGTGTGTGTATTAATCGAAAAAAAAAATGTCATATAAACGTGCGTCCTATTCTCAATATTTTCTAGCCCCTAATTTTCGATTAATACACACACACCTAAACTGGGCTCTAACCTTAGAGGAAATACCGCTGCCCCTGTTCGGAAGCGCGCCCTATGAAGCTGATTAAATCAAAATCGAGACTTACAGACGAGAATTTGAAGGATCAGCTCACAAATGCAATGACTGATATTCTCTATTTCAGCCAATTACACTTGCAGGATGGCAATGAGTAATTTTATAAATTGGGTGGATTTGTTTTCTAGTAGTCTATTTCTTAATAGCACGTTATTTCGGGTTTGTTTCGTATATTGTAATATACATTTTTAAGTTTATAGTTTAAAATGTATATAGACCTACCACATGGTGTATATTATTTTGCAATCCACTGAATCTAGAATGGAATGAATACGGGAATTATTTAATTTACACTATTGCAATGTACATTTTACGACAGAAAAATAACTGATCTCTTGTAGCGTGATTTTTTTAAGTCTACTACGTACCCTCTGTCCAGAGCCTGGTTCACACGGCTAAGGAAAGAATGTTTATTTTACACCTGATTTACCCCTTCCATATATCTTTGTTCTAAATTATTTATAAAACTTGATTTATAAAGAGATAGAAAGAGCAACAAACAAACAAATCAAAGAAAAATCAGAGCGGAGTCTTGGATTCGTAACCTCTCTTTTACTACGCCGCCACGTTAACACTAGACTATGAGTTTCCAGATAAAAGTTATACTGTATGTTCTTAAGAGTCATTTGAAACATTGACAACAAATTATTGGAACTATCCCGCTGCATAAAACATTCAAGAAAGAACACGAAGTTTTTCGAAGGAGACGTACAGTAGTTTATGGTTGCCAATCATTATTTGTATCTAAGATTACACCTTTGGTCTGCACCAGTCCTCACCGTACTAACGCTAGATGATCCTACGTCATAATATGTCACCATGCTTGGCGGTTTATCGCTAACTCGGTGAAAAGGGTAACTAAAAAACTGAGCACAGATGTATAAAGTACTGTGCGCATGGTTTTACTTTCCGGCACCCAATATTTTGCACAGAATAACCTAGAACTATTAACCTGTTGTACGCAGTAATGAATTGACATCGTATTGGCTACATCAGAGTGTCACGAGCGAACGGATAATCATTTAAATGTAAAACAGTTAATTATGTCGAAATACGACCTCCATAATCACCGGCGTAGCTCGGTCGGCTAAGCGCATGCCTGCCGATCTGGAGTTGCTCTTGGGCGCGGGTTCGATGCCTGCTTGGGCTGATTACCTGGTTGGTTTTTTCGAGGTTTTCCACAACCATAAGCTGAATGTCAGGTAATCTATGGCGAAACCTCTGCTTCATCTCGCCGAATAACATCTCGCTATCAGCAATCCCATCGACGCGACGCTAAATAACCTAGTAGTTGATACAGCGTCCTTAAATAACCAAGTAAAAAAAAACATGTCTAGTAGTATCAAGTATCCATTACATAGGCTGTATACAGTATTTCCTCAGAACTCCGTGATCCCGAGCCTGTGTAATACGGTTGTCATAATTAACTCCGGAAAGTGACTATACAAGGGCAGAGCAGAGCGAAGCGCTTTACCAAGTTATACATACCAGGTAATCCTTGTTTCATGTTTGCTGGTGCATAAACTATCATGGTACAAAATTCATTTTGTGGTCGCAAATTGTTCAGTGTGCCCGGCATCCATCTATTAGCGGACATGTGCATGTAGTACAATGGGGAATACTCGACATGTTACTTGTGCTGCATCCTAGAATAACAACGAAGAATCAGTGCATTGGATTGCATTGGCAGCACCAGTGACGTTTTAGAGATTAGAATAACATTTGGACAGAGTCCATCACGTTGAATGGAACGGCTGTAGAGGCTTTATTTTTTTGTGATAGGAGAGGTTGTATGTAATTAAGCTTACATGATTGTGATATCAGCGCAAACAGCATTCAATAATTACAGTACACCTGAAAGATTGCATTGCATTGCATTACAGGTAGCTATGCCCAGGATTTTTATAATTTCTGTACATCTTTTCTTTGTAATTTTTTTATAATCTAAAAATATAGTGCTTTAGTAATTGTTTTCTCAACATTCGAGTTTTGTTAAGCTCCTTCATTCTTGCCAATTTTAGTACATACTAGTAATCTTTGCTATTTTAAGGGGAGCTATCAATGAAAATGATAAAAAAATTCGATTTTTATTTATATTTTATTCTCTTATATTTAAAGATTATATTGACAAAATTTTATTTCGAAAAACTAGTTGTCCCTGGCACACTGAGGAGATGACTACGCTCTAGAGTGCGTCGCCACTGTGATGTCTACCGCAACTATAGACGAAACGTCTGTCAGTAGACCCTGATAACTCTCATCCTATTTGGAGAATGTTTATATCATTATTTACAAAATAACCCTTTAGAGATTAATAGTTCTGTGTATATTTAATATGCTACCAAATAAAATACAATAAATCGGCATAATTAGTTTGTCAGCATTATCATATTCTTACCTGAATACTAAAACTAGATAACCTCACTTTTTACACTGAAGAGAACAAAAACGTTAGTAATAATAAAATATATTTAGTTCTTACACTGACGGTACTCAACACTGGTTAAAAGTAATTTTTCTATATTTTGTGGCAAAAGAATAGCCTACACTTTCTGTCAGTTAATATTTTTTATACGATGAAAAGCCCATGAAATTGTAGAAAGAGCTATAATTAAGTAGACGGCAAAATTGATGGCTGAGACCCCACTAAAATATTAATTTGTACGTATATAAGTAGACATAGCAACACTGGATTCGAAAAAATGAGCAAAGGTGAATTAGGATACAGTTATTTCGATTCGGCTTCTCAAATTCATTGACTGTCATTGAGTTCAATGACTGAAGGGGAATTTGGAGATTTCACTTGCCCTTAGGAATCCTGGAATGTTGATGAAATAGGTGACTTGGGTTTTTCAGGTATTTCCTGAAACATATCTCTATTGTCTCCGTATAATATCTGGAAAGCCCGGTTAAGTGAGTAGCTTAATATCAAAGGCGGACATCTGACCTTCAGATGAAATTTAGATAATGTGGATTCTTATACATTTTTTCATGCTTTTTTCAGTTATGGTGAACTATATACAAACTCTAACACTACATTTATAAAAAATAAATTGTTTTAAAATACTACAAAGAACACTGTGAAACAAGAAAGTGCCTCTAGATCAAAACTATGGAGATGACAGATGTCCGTCTTTGATATTAAACTACTCAAGTAGTAGCTTTGATAACATATAATATGAGTTTGACTATTCCCATGTTAAGAAATGGGAACATAAAATGAGAACAACCACCAGAGCTTCCACCATCGAAAAGACATTTTTTCGGTAACGACCGCTAGATGGAAGTACAGTTGATCCATGCAATTCCATAAGGGTTATATGTGACTTATTTTGCAGTCTCTAGATGGCAGCATAGTGAAATTGATAAAATTAGTTGTCTTGAAAGTCCATTAGGCTTATCAATCTGTTATATTTGATCAGGGGTGGTAGTTATAGAAATATTAACAGATGGGGAAGGGAAATCGTACAAAACATGAATATTTTATGAAATATGGAACTTTTTCCAAAATGCCGTGAAATATGGAACATCTTTGGGCGTTAGTTCCAATCTACGTATCGTGAATCATGGAAAACCTTGTTTCCATACCGCTAGGAGCAATGATTTAAAATATTATCATTATTTTTATGCGACACCAGATTGTCATGGTGTAAAATATGAAATTTTGCATGTCTCTGGTCATAATTATATTTTTGGAGAGGACGACTTAGATGGTTCAAGTTTTATTGTATATCTGCAGGGAATGTCGAAAGAAACTTGCTCTTTCTCGTTCCGGAATGCACGTTTCTTCAAATTCTTTGATAATTTTGAACTGGACATTTTTAATGTTGCGCAGTCGATCCGTCGGTAATGTTTGCTGACAGGTCTGAACATGTATCGTCTCGCGTTGCATTATGCTCTGTGCAAGACTTCCTCAAGGAGCATTTAGTCGGCACTACCAATTGTGTTGTGCCGATGTCTGGCCTAAAACAATACAATATATCAATATTGCAATGGACAAACTTATTTATGTGCCCTGAGCAGGATTCATTTCATTTTCATTTGATTTCATTTCATTTATTATATTCCATAGATCTTACATTAGCAATGAAACTTTAAGATGTGGAACAAGTCAGAATTTTACAATATTACAATTACAATTACAATTTTAACAATATTTTACAATTTTACAATTTTTTAATTTTCTACAATTTGTTTTACAATATTTTGGCGAGATATAGTGAGATGAGGTGAGGCCCGAGGATTCGCCAAAAGATTACCTGGCATTTGCCTTATGGTTGGGGAAAACCTCGGAAAAACCCAACGAGGTAATCAGACCAAAGGGGGTGAAATGAAGTGAGGCCGAGGACTCGCCATAGAGAAACAATGGCCATGTCAAAATTATCGTTTTTACTATTACTTTAACTGATTGCAAAATAAATTATCTTCTCTTTGTATGTAATATGTTGGATATGTTCTTTAGTAAAATTATATGAGCTTCATCTTTGGTTATAAGGATTTCCATTAGTGGACTAGGACTTGGATGAAAGAAACACAAAGAAAGAACAACTGTTGACCTGTCTTCAATACGTAACTAATGACTTACCTCTATAACTTATTGGGTTTATTGGGTTCTCTCGGAAACTGATGAGAGTTCAGAAGAGTCGTGCTGAAGTTTCTTCTGGTTGCCGTAGCGATACGCCATCCAGAGAGTTTATAAGAAACTCATTACGTCCGTTCTCAATAGGTCCGTCCGACCGTCTCTCACTTGTATTGGCAAGTTGGGCGCTACAACATTTCTGTAGATTAAGTTGTCCCGTACCTAGAAGTTGGTCCACGCCAATGACGCCTCCCTTCGGGCTGCCAAGTTAATCACCTAAAGCTTCGAAATTCTAGAGTGTGATAGCTTGCTTTCCGAAGGAAAGAATTTCTGTGGTCACGAAACAAGTAGGCCTCACATCTGCTAACACTGGCAGTACTATTGTATTACTTTTATACACGTAAAAGTATCTGAATGACAAGAGCGTTGACTTTCTACGGTGAAGAGCCCGGAACAGGTATTTGTGACAGATTTCCCTGAGGTAGACTAAATTTCTCTCGTGCTCCAATTTTTCGTAATAGCCCCTCCTTTTAGTCAACTCTGTAACATGCCCTGCGTTGCATACCAGGAACAGAAGATCAGTATTTCTTAGGCTGGTTTTCGAAGTATAAAATTGGATAATCATGAAAAATGTCTGATTTCGCTCAAGATTATATTCGTATACATTGAAAAACAGAATTGCTATGATAGACCAGCCATTTTCAACCAGTGGGCCGCGATAAAATGAAAATAGTAAAGGTTGTCCTAGCAAAAATTAGGTACATAGAAGTGAGAAGAATAGTAAAAAGTGAGTCCACAAGAGTAAATTTTTAGCAAACGCGGCACAAGTCAACGTTCTGTAGAGCCACTGGCGTACATAAGTGGACGGAGACGCTTGCCTTCTGATCGGGAGCTGCACTCGGGCGTGGGTTCGATTCCCGCTTGGACTGATTATCTGGTTGGGATTTTTCAAAGGTTTTGCCGAACTGTAAGGTAATATATGACGAATTCTCGGCCTCTTCTCGCCAAATACCATCTTTCTGTCACCATTTCCATCGACGTTAAATAACCCAGTAGTTGATACAACGTCTCTAAATAACCAACTAAAAAGTTGATATTAAAGGAGAAAAATTTGCTCCGGCGCCGAGAATCGAACCCGGGTCCTTGGTTCCACGTACCAAGCGCTCTAACCACTGAGCTACGCCGAACTTCAATCCACCGCACCGGATCGAATCCCCCTCCTCTAGTGTTTTGTTACCATAACAGATAAATTATGTAGGACAAAAAATTAATCTTTACGTAGATTCTTCGCCCAACTGTGCATATACTGTGGAATCCCGGCCACCAAGTCACTCAGTTCAGTGCGCTCCTTGTGTAATGGCAGGGGACTTAATATGACATGTCAACATATATGTCGAACCTGGAGTAAGGCCACAAAGGGAAAAACACTAGAGAAGGGATATTCGATCCGTTTGGATTGAAGCTCAGTGGTTAGAGCGCTTGGTACGTGAAACCAAGGACCCGGGTTCGATCCCCGGCGCCGGAGCGAATTTTTCTCGTCTAATATCAATTGTTACCATAACAGATAAATTCTGTAGGACAAAAAATAATCTTTACAACTAAAAAAGGATTCAGTAAATACATTATTAGTAGGTGTGCGTTCGGCAGAGAACAATTCAGGTTTGCCAGAACAGTAAAGTTAGAATATCGCATCAATCTTGAATTGAATTGGAGTTTAAATCACTGCGACGTTTAATTCTATTGCGCTGATCCTCAAGCTAGGAGAATTCCCAACCCATACCGGCTGACCACACTAATGTTCGCTGCGTACCCAGCTTTCGGACACGCTGGAGTTCGAGGAATGCTATGAAATGTTGTAGATGCCTAATATGGGGAAACGGAAGAAACTCCGAGACAACCTCAACTGCGACCTTTTCCGCCACAAGCTTCACTGGAGATCAACCTTAAAAATATCCTACTTTACATCTTTTACGAAAAAATCTCCCCAAGTTAGGAACCACTGGCTTAGATTATATGCCTTCTAACGTTTATTTTTTATTTTTATATTTGCATACGATGTAGCCAAAAAAGAGCTGTCCAATTAGAGCTGCCTACTGTACGGGATGTCCCGTATTTGAGGCGGAAACACTGGTCAAAAATCTGTTATTTACTGACTTCATGTCATAGACCAATTGTCGTCAGCATTCGCTATGGGTAACTGGTAAGCAGTGCATAATATGCCCCAGCAGGAAGAGGGAGAGAGCAGCTAGGGATGCACCATAGTGCAGTCTCTTATCCGCGGGTAAGAGACGCTAGCCCGAAAGTGCACTGTGCTGATGACCACTGTCATAGACGGTCAGCGTTTCATTTTTGTTTTTATTTTATGCTTTTCCTTTACTGTTTTTACGGATATCGTGTAACGGAATTATGATAAGAAACAGTCGATATTTTAGCATTAATATCTTTAGAAACGCAACAACGAAGCAAATTAATTTAAATCCCTAGCTACCTCTGTTTCAGTAAAAATAATTTTATTCCCAAGGATTAGCAGTGCATGGTTATTGGTACAGTATATTTTCTTGTAGGATTGTGTATAGTCTGTGTGAAAACGTGAATAATGTTTCAAACCAATATGAGCTGAGGACTGTTGCATTTAGAAAAATATAGCACTTATTTAACATTCGTATGACCACAACGAATTTCGTTAGAGACTCAATTGTTCCCAGTCCAGCCATTACTACCATTAGTGAAGAGCACTTCATTATTATATTAAAATTAGGATACCCATCATAAACATATTTGTTACGCGAGAGTGAATGAAATCAATGTAATGCGTGTACTTGAACCTGCGCTTCTCGGATACAATAGCAGGCATAATAACCACTAGACCACCAAAGACGACCCCAATAGAAGAAAGATAAACCTCCATTTTCGGTCCACTCCGCTTTTTTTTGTCATTTTCATTTCATTCTATTTATTGTATTTCATAGATCTTACATTAGCATCGAAGCTTTAAAGTCGGCTTCGGTAGCGTAGTCGGTATAGCGCTGGCTTTCTGTGCTCGAGGTTGCGGGTTCAATCCCGGCCCAGGTCGATGGCATTTAAGTGTGTAAAAGAACTCCTGCGGGACAAAATTCCGGCACACCGGCGACGCTGATATAACCTCTGCAATTACGAGCGTCGTTAAATAAACCATAATTTTTTTTTGAAGCTTTAAGATGTAGTACAAGTCAAGAATTATACTTTTTTTTTTTGGCAAGATGAGGTAATTTGAACTGTATGTGAGTCGCAACGAAAGATTATTTACCTGTTTATAATGTTGCTTCTGATGTCTTGCTCAGTTTGGACACTTGTACGAGTAATTGGCAAGCTTGAGGAGATCGATGCTGTGTTCCCTGTAAACAGCACTTATGATCTCGGATTAATGTTGAAAATCTTTATCGTATATTGAAACTCGTTCAAAGCATCTTGTTCAAACTTTGAGATATTTAATGGTGGGTTGTCTTGACTTGACTTTACGAGGGCTGGATCTGGAGCGGTTTCTTGCACTTATTCTTGCTTTGGCCCATTGCGTGCCCTATTAGGTGCGATAATTTTCGAACTCCGATAGGTGGCATTTGTGAATCGATGACAGGTGGATCGTTCTGACTAAGCCCTCATAGAGCTAAGTCCCATCCTCAGATGAGAAAACTGATAATCTCCAAGACCCGGAGTCCCAAGCCCTTTCTGTAGCCCAGGGCTGGCAATTGGCTTCCCATATGAACGTTTTACCCGTACGGGCAAATGAAAACAGGTTTGTTCCCTCGCGGGAAGGACTGCTACCCCTCTGTACGGTAGCGGTGAGGTAGAATGTAGCAGTTCGTTTCGTACAGATCAGGGGTGAAGTATGTATGTATATACTACGTATCTCCATAGATGTCGCAAAGTAGAACCATAGAATTGAGTTTAACAATGACTGGAAATTGTTATTTTATCTTTTAAAGAATCAAAGTAGGGAATGGGCAGTGTCTTATTTGTAAGAACATGTTAGGTGCAGAAAATATAATTTAAAACGGCATTATGATGTGTTTCATACTGAAAAATTTAAAGATATCGTTAGTGACGAAAGGATGAATTTACTCACTGCACTTAGTGAGGAAGTAAGGCTAAGTGGTATTATTTCAGTTTGTGTGTAATGGGTTTAACAATCTAAAGTTTGATCGTGAGGAATAATATATAAAACTAATTATTCGAAGAACCTAGTATCTACTATGGCTGCTTTGCATCACTTGGTAATATATCTGCTTATACTTGGCTTGTTTCTTGTTTCAGGTACGTATCGTGTGGAAAATGAAGCAGTTCACGGTGAGTGGTTTTGTGTGTGTTTCTGGTCTTGGATAAAAGCTTCAGATTTGATGATGCTGATGATGATGATGATAAGAATCTATACTAATAATAAATCTGTAGCCGAAATTTTTCTGGTAATTTTCGATTTTCCAAAAATAATTGGTCCTAACATATATAATTAACCATCCTGAAACCGAAAATCGCTTTTTTTGAAATTTTTGTTTGTGTATCTGTCCGTCTGTCTCTCTGTCTGTATGTTTGTTACCTTTTCACGCAATAATGGATGAACGGATTTCGATCAAAATTGGAATATAAATTATGTTCGTTGTAACTTAGATTTTAGGCTATATGGCATTCAAAATACATTATTTAAAAGGGGGGTTATAAGGGGGCCTGAATTAAATAAATCCAAATATCTCGCGTATTATTGATTTTTGTGAAAAATGTTACATAACAAAAGTTTCTTTAAAAATAATTTGCGATAAGTTTTATTCCTTGAAACACTTTGATAGGACTGATATTTAATTAGATAAATGAGTTTTAAAATTAAAATAACTGCCATCTAAGGCCGTATAATGAAATAAAAAACAAATGACTTCGTCTATAAGGGGCCTTGGACAGCAACAATCGAAAGCTATGAAAGATAGCCTACAAAGAATGTTTCTGTGTTTGTATGAAGTAATATCGGAAGCTAAATTAACCTATTTGTATAATTAATTATTATTTCACCATTGGAAAGTGTAGTTTCTCTAGATGGACTTAATGCTATAATGTTATTAGAGTAACTTCTGATATAATATAATATAATTATAATATAATATATTATATTATACTAGCCGTATCCGTGCGCTCCGCTGCACCCGTTAGAAATAAATATAAAGTAATTACATAATTAAAATAGGACATTTGATCCAGGGAACATTCGTGTTTGATATAAGGATAAATCGTTTATTATGTTACTTAACTTAAATTGTATTTGCATAATTAAAATGCGATCATTTTGATCCAGAGACCACTCATTTGGTCATAAAAATGATTTTAGGAAATACAGGAAACGAATGTACAGAATAGCCTATCAAGTTTTCTGTGCATAAGAAGCTATTTTAATCTTACCTGTCCTCGATTCACTCACAAGTTACTGTAATAACATTATAGCATTATGTCCATCTAGAGAAACTACACTTTCCAATGGTGAATTAATAATTAATTATACAAATCGGTTAATTTAGCTTCCGATATTACTTCATACAAATACAGAAACATTATCTGTAGGCTATCTTTCATAGCTTTCGATTGTTGCTGTCCAAGGCCCCTTATAGACGAAGTCATTTGTTTTTTAATTCATTACACGGCCTTAGATGGCAGTTATTTTAATTTTAAAACTCATTTATCTCATTAAATATCAGTCCTATCAAAATTTTTCAGGGAATAAAACTTATCGGAAATTATGTTTAAAGAAACGTTTGTTATGTAATATTTTTCACAAAAATCAATAATAAGCGAGATATTTCGATTTATTTAATTCAGGCCCCCTTATAACCCCCCTTTTAAATAATGTATTTTGAATGGCATATAGCCTAAAATCTAAGTTACAACGAACTTAATTTATATTCCAATTTTCATCGAAATCCGTTCAGCCATTATCGCGTGAAAAGGTAACAAACATACAGACAGACAGACAGACATACAAACAAAAATTTCAAAAAAGCAATTTTCGGTTTCAGGGTGATTAATTATATATGTTAGGACCAATTATTTTTGGAAAATCGAAAATTACCAGAAAAATTTCGGCTACAGATTTATTATTAGTATAGATTATATTATATATGTAATGTAATATTATATAATATAACTTAAGTTATTTGAAGGGTTCAGAACCATAGTGGGCCAAACGCCATTTACTGAATACGTAGAAAACAAGGGTTAAAATTAAGTTATTACCATAATTCAATGGAAAACTATAACAAGTAAAATAAAGTATATACATTAAATCTAAATGATGTCAATGTTCATTAAACTATGGTTGCATGTAATAAAAATTAGAAACATGTTAAAGGAATTGTCATTGCACCAATGAGTGGTCTCTAGACCAAAATGATCGCATTTTAATTATTTGGATGCAATTTAAATTAAGTAACATATTAAACGATTTATCCTTCTATCAAACACGAATGTTCCCTGGATCAAATGTCCTATTTTAATTATGTAATTACATTATATTTATTTCTAACGGGTGCAGCGGAGCGCACGGGTACGGCTAGTAATAATAATAATAATAATAATAATAATAATAATGTTTTGAGAGGTTAGGTCCGGTGATATGGGTGGCCACAGGTGCTTTGGAATTATGCTAATACCAAAGAAGCTGGTCATTAGATTCATGGATTCGTTGGATGTATAACTTGTAGCTCCATCTTGTTGGAAGTAATCCTCCGTCAAATGTCTTCAACTTTTCCCACGAATTCCATGAATATGCGACCGCAAACCTCAGTGTTCACTGTACCATCGAAGAATAGAGACCAATGACACTGCGCACCAGACCCCCATCCTTTTCAGAATGTAATGGTGTTTGATGGATAACATGGGGATTTTCATCAGTTCCGTTTCTGCTGTTTTGAGAATTGACGTAACCTGTCTGGTGAAACCATGCCTCATCCGAAAATCACGTTATAGAGAGAATCGCTGCACTTCACGAAAGAAGAGCCTGAAACAATCAGCAATATCACACTTTTTTTCTTATCTGTTTCCTTGAGTTCTACCACTGTTTGTCCTCTGTTCAGCTATGCCCGCTTTCTTTGCTACCCACTGACTCGTGCCATGTAAGTAGCCTATCTCCTAGCTTAATCGGCGTAATAATTTCTGTGCTGAGTGGATTAAACGTTATCTACACGATTTTGAGACATTGCGGGCAATGTTTAGCACTGTCGCGGAGAGATCCGGTTGTTTCCTGCTTTCTTACTAACGACATAATTGCTTGACTGCGTAGGACATCACTCACACCAAACTCTCTTCGAAATGTCCTTTGCGTTTTAACCAAGGAATCAGTAATCCAGTAAGTTTAAACCAATACTACTGCGTATTTGTTAACGTAAAATTACATATAGGCCTACTTTTCAACTATAAACGAGAATGGACACTAGACAGTCATGTTCTTTCAGCCAGAACCACCTACACTGGTTCTCCCAGAGCCACTACGATAATAAAATGCAATTTCAAATTTACAATGAATTCTCAAGGAAATTATAAATGATTAAAATGGTAAAGGTAAAGGTTTATACGGATTGTAGTATAATAATAATAATAATAATAATAATAATAATAATAATAATAATAATAATAATAATAATAATAATAATAATCATTATTATTATTATTATTATTATTATTAAATTTTATAGTGTTGCATATAGCCCAGAACATCAATGTTTAATACGTTTTTCAAAACATTCGTATATTAATATTTGTTTAAGGAAATCGAATATAAATGTTGAATTAATGCAGTTAAAAGGGAAATGAATGAATGAATGAATATTATCACCCAACATATTCGGTCCTGGTGGTCCCTCACATTCCTGTATTCAGGGCAGCAGCTCTGTCCGTACGCTATTAGAACGTTATTATAGGCCTAGGTAGCCTACATTAAGACGTTTAGTGACCGTCGCACGCTCTTGATTATGTCTTTACGTATCCATTCATTTCACTTGTTTCTACCTAAACTTTATACCACTCACTGTCTTACTACTCCTGTCTTATTTTAATTCTCACATACTCCTAATAATTACTATTAACATTTAATTCAATATCTACTTCACTTCACCATTCCTTTTCATTTCACTTTCTAATTATGTCTTGTATTACTCATTGATATAAATTAATTAATTTGGTTATAATTTCCACTTCGTGAAGAATCGGTAGAACTGAGAAAAATTCTCTCCGACACCGGGATTCGAACCTGGGTTTCCAGCTTTACGTGCTGGCGCTTTATCCACTAAGCAACACCGGATTCAAGCTCCGATGTCGATTGAATCCCTCTCATTTTAAAGTTCTACCTATTGTGTTGCCCCTTTGTTAACCTACCCTCGTGTGCCGTGTCACAGTAGACACAATGTGCAACCACAAGTACTAGTACAGAGGTGCACTCATTACGGAACATGGCGCCGTCTTGAATCACAAAGTGATTATTTACACTTTATCGTATTACTGTGATGTACCGAAGTACATACAAAGTTTCAGTGCGGTAATTCTGCGTTTCCATATGGTGAAGAATCGATAGAACGGAGAAAAATTCTCTCCGGCACCGGGATTCGAACCCGGGTTTCCAGCTTTACAGATTGAATCCGGTGTGGCTTAGTGGATAAAGCGCCAGCACGTAAAGCTGGAAACCCGGGTTCGAGTCCAGGTGCCGGAGAGAATTTTTCTCCGTTCTATCGATTCTTCACCATATGGAAACGCAGAATTACTGCACGGAAACTCCATATGTATTTTGGTACATCATAGTAATAAAATAAAATAATATAATTTCCACTTTCACTGTCTCCTATTTTCTTCCCTTCTTAATTTATTACTTCTTAATCCCTACTGACATACTATTTAATTCCTTAGCTTACGCATTAATCCTTACCTTATTATATATGACACGATAATCTGTTACTATTACTTACTCACTCCTCTCCATCTTCTCAGTGTATACATACTCTAGATTCCTCAGCTATTTTTCCCCTCACTAATACACCATTTCCTTAGATTATATACTGGCTAAAAGGGAAATAAGAACTGGAAATCGAAAATCTTGGAGAAAATTAATTTAGTTTAGAATCTAATTTACACATTATTTGTCCATCAGCCAGAGTTTGAATTCGGTTTTCCATACTCAGCTGGTAAGCTTTAAAAAGCGCTCCGCCAATATAATATAATAAATTTAGTTGTTTCGATTTGATAGAAAATTTTTGATATAGTACATAAAGCATAGGTACTTGCTTCTGGGTGCAAATATTCGCTCCCTCTTGACAAAATATTGCATGACATTAACGGACATAACTGTATGTCATTTATTATGAAAACATGTAGTCGGAGAAATTATGGCGCGTGAACACGCATATAATCACTACCAGCCCAATGGAATTTAAGCTGATACATCGACAGCCAAGTTTGATCTCTACAAATTGTTTGCTCGATATATTTACATTGTTGCGTGTTCGGTTATGCAACATTAACTGTTCGACGTCAGTCTGTAAATTTTCCTCCTCGGCTATGATCGATAAAATGTGTGTGCTCCATGGAGTAACGGCACCAGAAACGTTTCTCTGCTATCTATACAATATTGTCAGCCATCCGTGATGTATTGCACTATAGTTTCAGCTCTATGATCCTGGGTTCGACTTTTATCACGAGAATGAGTGTTATGCATTGTAAATTCGGTGTCATTTGCCGTCTTAAAGCGTAAGTTCGACGCATTGCAAGATTCCAGGTCACGAGAGTAGGCGTACTGCCACGTATCTATCTGTAAATTGTCTGAAAGGGAAAATTAGGTTAAATCCAGCGAAGAACGAATATGGTTAAAGAAATATGTTTCGTGAATAGGGTTGCCAACCCTCCCGTATTTCCCGGGATCTCCCTAATTTTTAACGGTCTCCCGACTCCCATATTTGTCTTCTCTTCTAGCGTTTTTTCCTTATTTTTACATAATGTAAAAATCTATTTGAAACATTTAATTTTTCCGTTATGGAGAACTATATTATGAATTCTGTTGTTTCAGAGGTGCACTCAAATGTGCAATCTCTGTAGAAGGTAATACTTGCCAGAAATAGTTTCAGGGCTCACTAGTTCAAAATCAAACATTTCTAGAGTTACAAATTTAGACAAAAACTGGTGAGTTGTGTTGTAAGCATACCAGGCAGCAATTCATGAGATGAAGAGAGTATTTTCTCTTATGAACAGTAAGTAAGCAGGTGTTCGAAACTGGAGTACGACACATCTAATCAAATCAGAACTTCAACTGCTTCTGTAGGGAATTTTTACAATTTGTTTCAAACTACTATTACGCGAGGCAAAATATCTCAAAATACTCTTAATTTAAGCCTGACTACCTAAGTGTAGAATAAAATTGTATTTAGTTCCGCTAATTGAATTGAATTATTTTTCAATTTTCTATGTGAAATAATGTAGATAACTTAGTCTCCCGTATTTTCTTCACAACCAGTTGGCTACCCTATTCGTGAATATGACGTATACCTTCGAAGTAGACTATACGCATTGCCGCTTTTTCTAACAACTTTCTCTAAAATAGGCTATTTATAAAGCTGTTACACAGATTAGTTTATGCTTATGTATGAGTCGGAGTTATGGCAGTTATAAACCAATAAAACAAACAAAACTGAATCTGGAGAAATGGATGTTTTAAAGGTACCAGAAAAAACATCTGGAAATTTTAAACGTTATTGAACATGGGTGTCCAACGTCTATAGAACCAGGAGATATTGCACGTCAAGCATGCTTTGCTAAGGTAAATAACTTTCCATATAAAATAGGAGAAAAGACCTTAAAGAATATGAGCTGCAGGTTGCTTACGCCAGGGGTTACCTCGTACGTGTTACAATTGGACATCTATGTTATTGAATATAAATATTGCGTTGGTTTATACATGTTAGAAGAAAGGTTGCCTGAATTAATGATTAAATAAATGGGTACCAGCGGAAAGAAGAAAAAGAGGATGTCAAAAACATTTATCTGTAGGAGTTGAAGCAGCAATGAAATCCAGAAATTTAAAAGAGGACCAGTGGATGGACATAGGGAAATGACGTTTAGGCGACAGCTGTTATGAAACACGATATTGTTATAACAAAATTCAGTTATTTTATCATGTTACCATTGATATATCTGTTTGACTGTTCATAAAATCCTACATAATTATACAGAGTTTGGGTTGACATGGGAACCAACTTACTTTCTTCGTTCTCCTTCTGGCTACATTACTCTTTGATGCGCTAGGTCTCACTCTGTGAAAACACATCATAGCCTGCGGATGCCGGTAAATGCATAAGTTTCTTAAGAGACCGAACGCGAGTGCAAGGAGATAGGTTAGTGTTATTAGTGTTATTGGACACAGACAATGCAGAATTATGAGTCGACGATTCAAACGTATCAATGGAGAACCACCACTGCTTTACAGAAGTAAGGTAGGGTGCCCAATTATCGTCCCCCGTTCAGTTTTGTCTCACCATTCATAGACCATTAAAGTTGAAGACTTGAATCTAATCTAGTAAGAACTTTCAACATTTAGCTACAAAGCACAGAATTCGAAATTCATAAATTTGGAATCAAATAGAATACAAAACATGAAGAATGAAATTGTGAAATTTTTGACATTTCAATAAAGCGGTCTAAATTTCGTTCCCTATACTTTTTAACATATTGAATGACAATTATTTCAATAGTACAATGAAATGAAAACACAGAACATCAAGGATGTATATTAATAACTAATATTTATAGAAAGTACGTGAGAGAGCATTTAGAAAATTATTAAAATTACATTTTGTAAAAAAAAAAAAAAAAAAAAAAACAATTCTTTCTGTGATATTTTCTTAAGTTTCTTAGCACTTTCAAAACAAAATTACATAGTTTAACACTTTAACCTAAGATGCGTCCAATAGAACTAAAACCATTCAATTTGATGTTTCACCCATTCAGACACAAGTCACAAATAAATTTTTTGAGTTCACAAGATGGACACATTTCGTCAGCATTGCGTGCATTTTATCAATTCCTGTCCTTGTTTTTCGGATACAATATTTTTCCACAAAACGGGCATACTACATCTTCATCATCACTTCCTCTGTCGCTAGAAGACTCGCAGACAATTTTATTGTTTGTTTGTTTCGGTGCACTTTTTCTCGTTGAAACAGGCAGCAGGTTGTGAAGCGATAGTGGTGCAGAAGTCGACGTTAAGATTTATTCTCGTCTGCTTTCGCTTTTGGTTTTCAGACTCATTAGCTCTTCTTTTCTGCTGCTGTCTGAACGCTGTTGTTATGGGGTGTACTCGTTACTAGAAGTGCTGTACCACGCCTATTGGAAGACGATGGCTCTATCACTGGAATTTTCCGAATATCTTTTGGACTGATCACAGAATCTTAAGTTTCGGGTTCAGTTTCCTGATATTCTGTCACTTGGGTGGGTTAATGTCGATTAGATGCAATTTGTAGCCCATCTTTTTCTCCCTAACAGCTTTTACGGTTTCTATAATTTCCTCCTTGCTCCAAAGTTTCCGTTTTCCCATCTGAAGCCCACCAGAAATATAAATGACAACAGCCTTGTTGAAATTACATGATATGAGAATAGCATTCCGAAATCCGTCCCGGGGACGAAATTTAGACACACCGTGGGGGACGAAATATAGGCATGTGCATCACAAACGTATGGCGGCATGTTATTCTAAGCACGCTGCAATGTCCAATCCGTTCAATATATATTCTTACACTACACACTTTACTCTATATATAGAAGCAAAAAATGTTTTGAAAATACGTACGTTAGGTTGTGAAACACTGCTGAGAATATATAAGAAGAATAGTTTTCCACCTTCCAGATATTTAAAACTTAATAACAACTAAACAGGCAATAACACTCGCTCCAACTGAAAACACTCTTGCTACTGCATAAAGAGGGATAGTCTGTACTGACCACCACCAGGATGCGACTCATTATGGGTGAAATACTGTGGGGGACGAATTTAGTCAAGGGAACGAATATTGGGCACTACACCTTACACTTTATTTGTTATATTTTTACTTCAAACATCTAACCATGTCCATCTCTTAACATGCTTAGATACATGTATGAACACCTTATTAGGTATTTTGCACATTGTGAGTCGTCCTGTATGGTCGATACAGGCTAGCCGTTGGATCCGAGGTTCGCGGGTTGATACCCGTCCGATGGCAATGGTTTCCTCCGGGAGGGAAGTAAAGTTGGCAATCCCTTGTCGTAGATTTACGGTATGTAATAGAATCCCATTCCTGGCAGAGGACTTCAGGTAATATTTTTTGGTCATTTCCAGTCAATCTTGAAATTAGACGCTGAATAAATTTCGCATTTGAAAGCGTCGCCAAATAAAATACTAAAACTTTTGAGCAGGAATACGCATTCATAGTTTTCTGTCAAAGGACAGAGATCTTTCTCTGCAAACCCAACAATCTTCACTCTTTCCTATTTTCTGCCTTCCTCTTAAACTCGGCATACGATTCATTATCTTAACGTTATCATCTGATATATTTTTTCTTGCCCCGAATTTCTGTCCCATTCACCATTCCTTCCAGTGCATCCTTCCGTAGGCAGTTTCTTCTGAGCCAGTGACCCAGCCAATTCCTTTTTCTCTTCCTGATCATTTTCAGCATCCTTCCTTCTTCACCCACTCTTTCCAATACAGCTCCATTTCTTATTCTATCTGTCCATTTCACACGCTTCATTCTCCTCCATATCTACATTTCAAATACTTCCAGTCGTTTCTCTTCACTTCGTCGTAATGTCCATGTTTTTGCCGCATACAATGTCGCAATCCACACTAAGCACTTCACTAGTATCTCATAAATAGGGAACGGATTTCTAGGGGCAAAAAAAGGAGAAATAGATTTAGGACTTTATAAAATCAAATTTAGGACTTTCAGAAGTTTATATAAAATTAACAATTAATGATTTTAATTTTAGCAAATATTTCATTTTTAGGTGAAATTTTTATAGAAGTAACTGGTGTTGACAATGAGTGTTGTTGAAGTGAAGACTCAAATTCTATCAGTGAAAGAGTCTGATTGCTGATTTGTCGGTTTCATTTCGCTTAATGGGAGTGCATAAGTTCTCACCTAACAGGGCTCAAATGCAGCTGAAAGTAATTTGTAAGGTTTCGACTAACTTGAATAACCTACCACCTCTTTTATACTCGGATGGATTTTTCCAAACGAACTTCGGTTCCAGTAAATTAGATAACATCTTTTTCCCGCCCCTTCTTAGACCAATATGGAATGAAGTTGCCAGACCGTGTTTTTCTGTATGAGAATTTTTTTACATTTTAAATAACATATTTTGTAGTTTTTTTGGGCATTGTTGCATTTTTAGTACCGGCATTTTTATTTTAAATATAGGCTACGTAAAATACTAGAAAGGGCTTTTCAGGCGCAAACATAGCTTTCAGGCATTTATAGGTGTTTACGGTTCATTTAGGCACTTCAGGTCTTATAGAATTTTTTTTAATAGGGAGGAGATCCTATGTATACATGAAACGTAGATATATCTGAATAACATAGCCTAGGACGTAGCAAACAAAGTAGGCACGGAACTAGAAATCCGTTCCCTAGTCATAAAATATAATTCTACAACAGATGACGAACAAACAACTGGAAGAAATGAAAAAAGAAGCGTCTAACACGGAAACAACTGTTGGAACAATGTACGTTACTATGTCACATCAATAAAATTACATTTTCGCGTAATGTAGCATTTTTCAAGTTTTATCGCATTTTTAGCATTTTTATTAAAAAAGCTTAAGTCTTCGAATGTTTATTGTAGATTATTCAATTCCGATTAAGAGAATATATTTTTGTGGAAAATAAAATTCATGCATTTTTCCCTAATTGTACCTTTAGTTTAGTAAACTGGAGATAATATAGGAGACTTGGCATTGGAATTAGCCTCAAGTTATTTAAAGAGCCTTGAAGGTTGAGTTTTACATTTTATGTCCATTAGGTCATATTCTGCAGTTTAAATGATTTGTGCGAGTATTTATAAGTGGAGTAAGCTTATTGCAGCAGGTACATTACCCAGCTTATTAAGAAGTGCATAGCTGTTTGATGGGCACATTAAGCGAAAGGCGGAAGCCGACCGTTTCCGTCGTAACAATAGACTATTATAGCTATGGTCTTTTAATTCGCATCAGTGGTCAAGTAATTACGTACAAGGTCAGAGTGTGAGCGGTGCATAGTAGGCTTCTCTGTTCGCAGATTGTAGAGGCAGGAAATACAACAAACAGTTCAAAAAACTGACATTACTGTACTGCCCTGCATAGGCCGAATGGCTAAGTATTCAACTTCCCACACTGGCTAATCAGGTTGATATGACATTTACGGCCTACAAAGATTGTGCTGGAAGATTTTCTTTAGGTGTTCCAATTTCACCTTCCCTTGGCTGACTAGCTTTAGAGGACTGGACCCGGGACTATTGCCTATTGCGATTATTGTCTAAGTTCGACAGATTGCCTGGGTGGCATACATGAATCCGACGATGATAGGTAGAGCCCCCGATAGAGCCAGGTGCCGTTCGCGGACGAATATCCTGTGTTAAGCCTCAAGAGCCCGGAGCTCCAGGCCCGTCTTGATCATCCGACGCTGTTAGATGGGCTATCCTGCCTCAGCCCCTGATAGAGCCAAGTCCATTCGCATATGAGTAGCCTGATATGTCTGAGAACTTCCTATATCAGCATCCGAAACCCGTACTAATTACTATCCCCAAGACTTCATCTCAGCCTATTTTTACTATTGCAAATACATAATAGATGAGATTGGCGAAACGATAAAGTGAAACGGGAGTACCTCTGCAAAGTATGCGTTGTCCATCAAAAGTTTCATCAGGAAAAATTTAACAGAGTAAGAGAAGTGGCAAACAAGACATGATATGATATGTTATGATATGGTGTGGTGTGGTGTGTGATGTGAGATGTGTGATGTGATTCCATGTTTCCTTGATCTCCGCACTGGAATGATTGGTGTATTCAGTACCATGCTCGGACCACCAATAAAACAAACTTCATCCGGGAAAGTAAAGATGATTTTTTCACCAAAGTGTAGTATCCTCTGCAGCTTCAAATATTGGTTAAATGAAGAAATAACGCTGCAAGTTTGGAGGAGAGGAAGATGATTTAAGACAAATAGCACGATTAATTTATAGAAAAAACAAATTAATCTCGTTACTTTGCTCGGTGTCAAACCCGGGAAAGGTGATATCGAAGTACTGTTGTATGTTATGGCCGTCATGTTTTCCAAGTAAGACAATTTTTATCCATGTTCTGTTACCTAAGCAGCAGAATTTATTCCTTCCCAGGCTGTTACGATGTAAGGGTTGGAAAGGTGAAAGTCATAGAGAGGTGGTGTTCTCAAACTTTTTATATTCGCAGTTCAACTTTCAAAAGGTTTAATTCGTTTTACTAATTACTTTCAAGCGAATACATTTTAACTGAGAGGTAGCTAGAAGCAATTTTAAGTAGTACTGTACCACAAACTTCAAATTGGTTTTATTTTGCCTATACTGAAACCCTAAAAATCTCTCTCACTTTTTTCCTGTAAACAGAGCATTACGATTACTACCCCTTTAATGGGTAAAGATAAGTCTAAGTGATTTCAATTAATTATAATTCTATTTTCTTTCAATCCCACCTTAGATATCATCATCATCATCATCATCATCATCATCATCATCATCATCATCCAGGCTTTCGCTATCGTAGAAACGTGAAGCATTCATCATATTACCACCTATTATAGCATGATAGGTGCCACCTACTATAGCATGATAGCATATTACATTAACTAACGGAATTGAATTGAGACATGTACGAGAATGTTCCGTTAATTATGCGTATAGACCTAACCGTGTCATTCTTGCACTTAACCGAGTGAAACCCTAGAATTTTTCATTGTGAAAGAAATATTTTAAGGTTTTTTTATCGCCTTTAAGGGCTGAAATTTCCACATTTTCTTAAAAATTGTGGAGTTTTTAACTTTTTTCTTTTTGCTTAAATTATCAATTTTTTTTATTTCATATACCGAGGGTTGTTTTCGAGCTTTGGAAACGAATTTGAATGACGTCATGTGCTTCAGATGTCACACGACAGCTGAACTGTGGCGAGAGGTGACAGACCAGAAATGAGTGATTTCATAGTCAGAGTGCACGATGTCTAATAGCAGCAATACCCAAGAAAATCGATCTTTTTTGGAAGGGGTACATTACGACCCTTTCCGATGATAAGTACAGTTACGTGAAAATCATAGGAGCCTGCAAAAAACATGGTTTCGTTATTTCCAAGAAGGGCATGTTCTGTGTACTTAATAAGACTGGCAAAGCTCGGATGAGATTAATTCCAAAGGGAAAAAAGCAAGCAAATTCATCCCCCGCCACAAGCCGTACCCTCCTGTGATTTATTTCCCATATCTAAAAGAATCTTGTCCCTAAAGCAGAGGGTTCTAGGAAAAGATATATCGGCCATTTTATATTAGCTTCGAAGTTCTTTTTTGTTAACCATCATTTTAGTCTGTCACCTTGTCGTGTGGTTTATTTTAATTCATGGAATTCATAAGAAGGGCAACCTTAGTAATTTGTCTTGCAGCATTTTCTATAATGTATCATATCACAATGGTTTAAAACGCAGAAATAGGTCTATAATATCACTCTATTTAAAAGCCACCTGCATAGCTGAGTCTGCTAAGGCGCTTGCCTGCCGATCCGGAGTTGCGTTCGGGTGCGGGCTCGATTCCCGCTTGGGCTGGTTACCTGATTGGGTTTTTTCCGAGGGTTTCCCCAAGCATAACTCAAATGTCAGGTAATCTATGGCGAATCCTCGGCCTCACCTCGTCAAATATAATTTCGCTATCACCAATTCCATCGACGCTAAATAACCTCGTAGTTGATACAGCGTCGTTAAATAACCAAGTGAAATAAAAAAAAAATAAAAGTTCGCCCATCAATAACTTCCTAACTCTTAAATTTCGGACATAAGTAGCATCAGTTTAAATCGATGTAGATTAATCTAAACTACATTATTCTGAAGTATTTTACATTCCTCCTGAGATACCGTGTATATTAAAGGCTAACATTTGCGAAAAGTATTCACTAACCTTTTCTGGGGCCTCTAACAACCTCCTACGGAATAGAAGGCACGCATTTTATTTTATAAAATTAGTAATAATATAAATAGAAATAGGAATAATGAAATTATAATATTAGTCCTTTTCTAAACATAGTGCTAAGCAAAATGTTGACAATGTAAATCCCGGAACATAGGTTAAATAGCGTTAATAAATAAACACAAGGCTACAACCGGGCAAACTTCAATAAATTGCAGATTCTTGCCAACTTCTGTTTGTTATTAAGTTTGCGTTTGTTTTGTGTTTCTTTCTCTGGAAGTTAGCCCATCTCATCAGAGTTCAGTCCCCCAGTTGTTTGTTTATAAATTGGTGGTTAAAAAACGTGTGCGGGGCAGGCATTATTGTTACTTAGTCTTCTACGAACATAGCCTACTCGTAGCTGTGAATTTGGCACTTTGGTTTTGATAGGAATCGTCGTCTTTTTCGTTATCATTACTGTACTCCAACCAGGAGAAAGTCTCAGGGGAATGAGACGCAGCGGGGTGATGCTGTGAATGAATGTTGACGTCATAAGGTCACACACGTGGGTACACGCATCTCCATTGGCTAACTATCAAAGCACAAACGATAACACTGATACACATATTTATACTACCCTAGTTACAAAACTAGATCACGGTTAATTTCCTGGTCTTTTAATCCCTCCATACAGGAAATAACATATGCAGGAGAGCGCATGTCTTTTAAACTGACGTTATAACGGTTATATTATCTATCTACTTCGCTCCAATAGATGACGCAATAGTAAGCACATTCCTTTCACGGTTAATCTCCTGGTTGGAGAACAGTACCCTCATCGTCATCTGTCATCATCATCATCATCATCATTATAATCATCATCAACAACTTCAAAGAATTGGATCCAAAGGTGTATTTCGTTCTCATTCTACATGGACATTGCAAACTAAATCATCTCAAATACCGGAAAAACTGATCATATGATCAGTATGATGAGAGGATGCTTTTTAAGAAACATAAGACGAAAAGACAAGGTTACGTATCCATGTTAAACTCTACTTCCTTATGGTGAATCGAACCCATGCCCGCTGTATTTTTAGCTGAGACCTTTGCAACGAATGCCTGCATGGTGAGCAGTTCTATAAATTTTCTCATTTTTATCAACCTTCTCTTTATCCCCTTTATTATTCCTACTCCGAATTTCTAAACATTTCTTGCACCGAATTTCTAAACATTTCTTGCAATTTGGCAACGCTTAGTAATATTTCTGCAGTGCCTGGGAAAAATGACATAAGTCAGTTCCCACAAATCTTTTTTGATAATTTATTGACAACTTACACTGGTTTATGTCAATTTGATTTTTTTTTTCGTATATGAATTATTGTAATGGGAGAAATACTTATGTCTCTTTTTCCAAGTGAGCAGATGTTCCTTACGTTGTTAATAAATTATCAAAAAAGGTTTGTGGAAACTGACTTATGTACTTTTCCCAGGCACTGCAGATTTGCTCTTCTCATTTGTCTGTAGAATTGAATTCGTGGACAAGTTAGACTCCTGGAGTGCGATATATATTCGTATTTATACATTATTTATAACGAATGTCAGTAACACAAAGTTTGTTATTCGGAACCATTTGTAATTAGGTAATTCCGCGGTTTCAGTTTGTGGGTAGGATACAGAGCTCAACTTAACCACAGCGTCGCATATTGGGATTGGCTAGCAGGATATCGCAGGAACCCAATGAATCTGTAGCAAACTATTACAAAGCTTGAATCCATATTTTTATTTCTTGGACGCATGTAGTTATCTTGTTTGTATGTGCATGTTTTTGATGCGTTTATTAGCTGCAGTTTTAGATGAAGGTTAGTTCAGCATAAGACAATGGATGTTTCATCATTTCTCAACTCGGCCTCGAATTATGCTTAGGCTATACAGAGTGTTTCCGAGGTGGTGTTACAAACTTTCAGGGATGATGGGGAAGTGCACATGTATCAATTTGAGATAAGGTACCCTGGTCCGTAAATGACCGAGTCGAAAGTTACAAACAAAAATAGTTGTGTGGAAATGAAATAATTTTATTCCTCTGTCCACCTTATTTATGTGTATTTATCTGCACATCTTACACATACTGTATTCATCTGACGTTGTTTACGTTGTCTACTTACAGTATTCCATTCAGTGCGCTGTCTGAGGGATGGGGACAGGAAACTACACTAAAGCAATGCAGATAGCGTAATGTGTAACGGACATGGTTTGTTCTGATAAAGACGTCTGTAGACAGCAGTGTATGTGTACAAGTTGCAGTGTCCAGTCGATCAGTCCTAGTGAAATGGAGTACACGAGAGCGGAATAAGCAGACTTGATTTTCAAATACGGATGAGCCAATGGGAATAGTAGACAAGCTCACAGATTGTATCGGGACAAGTACCCACGTAGAAGACATCCGGCCCATACCATCTTTCCACGACTGTTCCAAAGGTTTAAGGGAAGGAGGGTACGTGGTGCCAAATTACAGTTCTATTTCCACACAACTATTTTTGCTTATAACTTTCGATTCAGTCATTTCCGGACCATGGTTCCTTATCTCAAATTGATACATGTGCCCTTCGCCATCATCCCTGACAGTTTGTAACACCACCTCGGAAACACTCTGTATATGCAGATTTGTTTTTCTTTTACTACTAGGTTATTTAGCGTCGATTCGATTGATTATAGCGAGATGGTATTTGGCGATATGAGACCAAGGATTCACCATAGATTACCTGACATTCGCCTTACGTGTGGGCAAAACTTTGGAAAAAACCTAATCAGGTAATCAGCCCAAGCGGGGATCGAAACCGCGCCCGAGCGCAACTTCGGATTGGCATGCAAGCGCCTTAGCCGTCTGATCTATGCCGCTGGCTTTAGATTTATCCGAACAGAAGGCCCACCTGTTGTGGAGTGCGAGTTTATAATTCCGCTAACTCGGGTTGCAAAGATACTCTGCTGCTTTATCGGTCTGATAATTGGGATGTGAATGATACTTTTATCGGTGTGCGGGTAGGCTATATGATTCCACTGACTCGGATTTGAAAGATATTTTAGTGGAGTGCGAGTTTATGGTTCCGCTGATACGGGTTCCACTGATACTCTGCGTATTTATCATTCCGGGATTTGGGGTCCGAATGTTATTGTATTACAGTGCGAATTTATGATTCCGCAAACTTCACTTCTAAAGAAACTTGTAATATAATGTAGATATATTACTCCGTAAAGTCGAATTCAATTAAAATAATTATACTAGAATGCCCGTTTATCATATTGAAGTGTTGAGTTCCAGTGGTATTTCAGAAAAACATGATCAAAAGGTGAGATATTTTCTACGGTTTTTGCGCTTTTCTCAACATACATATCCCATTCTGCGATTATGTTTCACCTTTTATTTCCTCTTATTTAATCACAACCAATGTGGCATGTGGGAGTGTTTTTTTTTTTTTTTTGGGCTGGTCGATGAAGTACCTGTTGGCAAAATTCGCTAGGAAAAGAAGTATTGGCTGCGTTCAGCCGGGACAGCGCTGATTCAGCTATTCGTTATTGCTGAGTTACAGCAGCTGTGAATGGCTGAACGACCAGATTCCAAAATGTTCGCGTTCCGTTGTTATTAAGACACCGTTGGTTGTTACCTATCCCTCCACTCTCGCTGGCTCGCAGCAGGCTTGCAGCGAAAAAAATGTTGCTACGAAAAATGGCGGCTGCTATTTCAGCGCTGTCGGTCAGCAAGGCGTTCAATGCTGTCGCTATTTCAGCGCTACCTCAGCGCTGTCCCGGCTGAACGCAGCCATTGTTACGATGCAGTGGAAAGACATGCAGTTAGATATGTTCGCTGACATCTTAAAAACTGTGGTAACTGGTGACCGTTAGGAGACTTATTGATCCATGTCTGTGGTATCTCAAAGTTTAAAATCCACCTGTAAAGCTTATATCTTTATCATTCTTTCCTGCTAGGAGTTGTGCGCATAATGAATCAGTCTGGACTGGACACAAAAAATACCGCATTTCCATACATACACATCCCAGGCTTAGAATGACAAGGTTCTATCTGACATTTTTAGCAAAATTGAGATTTTTGTTGCATTGAATTCTGCAATTTCGTATATAGATTATATGTTGATATCTCAATTATTTTTCGTGATAAAGTTAGTTTAAAAAGGTTCTTATCTGCATTGATTTTATTAACAACCAAACTTTTAAAATGCTCTCTTGTAAAATTTACTAAACACTAGATAGAACCTTGTCTTTCCGAACCATCGACATGGCTAGAACGCTGTAGTCATGGGATCAAATCCCGGCTAGGCTGAGTGGAATTGGAGTGGATGAAAGGGCTTCATTGGTACAGTTTTTTCTTCTGTATAATTCATTTCCCAAGGTTTTTTTTGGGGGGGGGTATTAATAGATGTGTTAATTTGTGTTTTTACTCTAGATTAGAATTACAAGTTTCTTATTTATGTTCGTTAATTAACTAGGAATCCACATTTGTGGAGTAACGGTTAGCGCTTCTGGCCGCGAAACCAGGTGGCTCGAGTTCGAATATCGGTTGGGGCAAGTTACCGGTTGAGGTATTTTCCGGGGTTTTCTCCTCAACCCAATATAAACAAATGCTGGGTACTATCGGTGTTGGACCCCGGACTCATTTCACCGGCATTATAACCTTTATCTCATTTAGATGCTAAATACGTAAGATGTTCATAAAGCGTTGTGAAATAACCTACTAAAAATAACTAGGATAAATCACTCATTTTAAGATTGTGTGACTAACTTGTATGTATTTTCGTGAGAGTTTACTTTGTTTATAGTGTGATTTTTTTTCTGTTATTGCATTTTTATTTCTGGTGGTGTGGAAGAGAAGCCTGATGGCCTTAACTACATCATAATAAATAAATAAATAAATAAATAAATAAATAAATAAATAAACAAACAAACAAATAAATAAATAAATAAATTAATTAATTAATTACATAAATAAATAAATTAATTAATTTTGCTATCATACTGTCCTTTCCCCGCAATTGACAGTTATTTTTAATTATAATCTCTTCAAATCATGGATTTTTTATTATTTTTTTTTTTTTTTGCTAATACTTGTAAAATTTTAGTTCACCCCTGAAAGAGAAGAACTCGTGTCAGGGGCGGATTTCTGATTTTAAATTAAAAAACATATAATACAATAAATGTAAAACTTAAATTTTCTTATGTCGTTTTACATTATTTTCACATTAATTGCCCTTCTATCCCATAACATCAACAGATGGACTTTCCAAGTAACAGGTTTGTAAAAAAGAAACCTACTTGTGAAGTTTTCTATGGAATTATAAGTGTATGTTGAATATAGGCCTACAATATCCATTTCTGAATATTTACAAATCCACAATTTTGTACACATTTATTGGATAAATTTGTTTCAAATACACTTTAAGAATTCAAAGAAATCGGAAATCAATATGTAATTTTGATAGGTGTGAATTTATCTTCACTGCATTAGATGTAGTAAATAGCCAGTCAGTTTGTGTTCTTCTCATATTAACTGGAATAGTACGCGTAGATTTAAATTCGAAATCTTTGTGCAACTGAATTGTTAAGTTAAAAACTTACATTTTCTTATATCGTTCTACATTATTTTCACACGAATTGCCCTTTTATCCCATAACATCAACAGATGGGATTTCCAAGAAACAGTTTTGTAAAAAAAGAAACATACGTGTGAAGTTTTCTGTGGAAGCGTTGTAAAGATGCGTTATCCACGCTTTTTGTGCTGCTTCTACCACAGCGCTGTAGGATACTTGCTTCCCACTTTTTTTTTTACGCAACACTGAACATTCACACCAGGAACTGAATATCAATAATGCAGTATAGAAGCTTTTCCTTGTTTCGTGCAACTACACCAGTCACCGGGTCACATATTGAAAACAGGAGGGGCGGCGTTTATCAATAATGCTTCTGGCTTCCCTTGTTTCAGGGACAAGCACCGCGTTGGATTATGGTTATTTGATGACATCCCGTCAGCGATTATGATTATTTAATGACATTCCGTCAATGTAATTTATCGCCAGCGAGTGATGAAACAATTTGCGATTACGCCACTCCGGCAATAATTTAGAGAGGTCCTTCACTGCGGTTCAAGTGTTACGTACCGTGCTAAAAGTCCCATGAATCCGGATCGACTCCCTGCCTTCCTTCTGTATTCCATTCTCTTTTGTGTTGCCTGGGTTGGTTTGGTCAATCGATTTTTACCTTTCATTTATAGGCTTTTTTCATGTCAGTAAAGTAAGGCTGTACTTTTTGTATTCTAATCAAATTAAAAAAGAAGCTTTTGCCATCCAAACTGCTCTCAAAGAAGCTGAAGATTAGAATTTATAAAACAGTTATATTACCGGTTGTTCTGTATGTTTGTGAAACTTGCCATGAATGGACGTCACATTGAGCACCTCCTATGAACAAGTATTCAGATCTCATAAATCATGTGTTATAGGACCCATGTTTGTTAGACATAATTTTCTTGTTTTGATGCATACTAGCACCTCCTAAAATATTGGATACCTTTTTTTTTAACACTCTGTATTTCTTTCAAAATCTTTTATGTGAAATAGGACTATATCAGAACTAGATGTTTGAACTTGCTTCTGTCTGACATCAGATCCTGTATTTATTTCAAATATATTTTTCGCAATTTATATGCCTATGTTCGCGATATGGAATATAATATTCAAATAAAGAAATTGATGATACATTAAACATTATATATACATTTCTTTATTCTTCAGCATTATAAACAATCTTTGTCTTTAGTCAAAAATCGATTAGTGCATAATATACAGTGCCGTAAAGTATTACCATGCCAACTAAAACGTCACGACTTTTATTATGATGACATAACTTGTGGCATAAAGTTAATATTATGGAACAATTTACTGTGTTATAATATTAATACATCATTGTTGTCATAGCAACCTCTTTTTTCATAGCCATAATATCAAACTACCGATCATTACAAATTTGATGTTATGTCCTTTTTAATTGTTTTATAATGATTTCGTACAAAAAATAACGCATGAAGTACGTTTATATTGTTATATAGTTATTGCATTCGTCAAATGTTTCCTAAACATTGACTCGTGCAATGAAGTATAACATTACAAACTTGTTTCATAATATACTATTACAATTGAAGATTTATCCGACAAAAGGATTATTATTCTCCTCCATATTTGTTATGCGTTGCCATAACTAACTTCTGTCAACAATATACTTTGATGGACAATTTCACAGTATATAAGGCATTGTCCTGTATTATTTTGAGACTGAATAAGGGTACGCCGTGTCTTTACTATGAATTGTGAAATAATACAAGAAAACATGGAAAATAAAGAACTCTTTTTTTTCTCTTCTACCCTGAGTAGTTTGGTCAGTGTTTATAGCAAGGGCTGTTTTTATTTTGGTTATACTATAAGACTATATTACCGTGATGGGGTTGATGGCACTTGTAAATTGCTCCGAAGCGGAGATATAAAGCCCCAACACAAGATAAAAAACAAAACTTTTTTTTTCTGAACGCAATCGTCATAAAATTACAGAATGTCATGTTAAAATCGAAATTTAAGAATTTAAAATCAAAATTTAGCATTTAATATGCACAGACCAAGAACAAAAATGCCCAATAAGAATTTCCACTTTTTACAAGTTCATGAAGAAAATGTGAACTTCTCTTAAGAAGGAACAGAATGCAGTATTTGGCCTACCATTTTAATAATGATGGTTGTAATAACAAACAGTTTGTTCAATACTTAAGAAAGTCTCTGGATATATCCAGACATTTTCAAAGCAAGATGAACTCTAATATTTCCTCAAGGACTATGTTCTGAGAAATTAGTTCGTTTACAGTGTGTTACATCGCAGAGTAATAAGCTCACTAATACACAGTTCGTTAACCGATAGATTCATAATGACGAGGCAGTTTTCTGCGAGTCCTTCGACGTTCCCTGGCTTTAATATTCCATAATTTCCTCATTATTGCTGCTTTAGTATACCGTCTTACCGTATAATTATTAAAAGGAGCGCTATATAACTACGCATCTCAACGAATATTTGCCTTATATCAAAGCTTCCCCTCTGAACTTACTTCACTAATTACTCCAGCGCGCTTGAAGTCAGTGAAGTTCCTCTGTCTAAGTCATATCTGGACTTTTTTTCAGTCTTATTCTAGATGAACATAACGGAGAATTTCCATTACACTTGGTCACCACAGCGCCATACCTTCATTTAAGACAGAACAAGAAAATAATTTGAATAAGAGACAAATATTTTGTTCTAGGGAGGCTTTGTACACATGACGTGGATTCCGTGCAACGTTAAAAATTGTGCATTAAGCGTTGCATACACTATTGTCTCCAATTTACTTTATATAATGAATGATGTTATAATTTGATGCTTATGATGATCCTGAAGAAAATTGGCGTGGATTAGAAAGAGAGGATTCTATTTAGTAATATTTATGTGAAACAAGTCGAAGTCAGGTTAGGCGAAGAAATGTCAGAGGAAAGTAAAATATGGAGAGGAGTACGACAAGGACGCCCTTTATCACGTATTTAATATCTACTTGGATGACTCAGTGAAAAACTGTTTTCAGAATTTTTTATATTTTTAGTAGGTTATTTTACGACGCTTTATCAAGAGTTTACGTTATTTAGCGTCTGAATGAGATGAAGGTGATAATGCCGGTGAAATGAATCCGGGATCCAGCACCGAAAGTTACCCAGTATTTGCTCATATTGGGTTGAGGGAAAACTCCGGAAAAAACCTCAACCAGGTAACTTGCCCCGACCCGGGCCATCTGGTTTCAAGGCCAGACGCGCTAACCGTTACTCCACCACAGGTGTGGATCTGTTTTCAGAACAGAAAGGTGATAGTGAGAGGAAGAAGAATGAAGTGCATAAGATTTGTTCATGATATGGCGTTGTTAGCAGAAGAGGAGATTATTCCAAGGAATATATTACTGAAGCGAAATAACAGCAGTATGGATGAATAATAAAGGAGGTAGCCTAAACGTGCGAATTCGAAATGAGACAGTAGAACAAGTGGACAGCTTCAAATACTTGAGGTATCCTGTAAGTGAGAAGTTTTCGTCACCTAGTCTGCTTAAAAGGAAAGTGAAAATTAGAATTGAATAGCCGCTCAGAACAAGGTTGTAACCAGCAAATACGAAATTAAAAAAAAAATGGGGAAAAAACACATTGTACTTTACATACTACTTTTAATTTTTCATAGCACGATGTGTGCTGATTTTAATACGAGACAAGCATTACATATATCGAATCATTAACAACCATTATTCACTAAAAAAGTCAACTTAAGAGAAATGAGGGTTCAACCTTATTCTGGGCGGCTATTCAATTTATAAGAGAGTTATATTACCGGTTGTTCTGTATGATTGTGAAACTTGGACTCTCACTTTGAGAGAGGAACAGAGGTTAAGAGTGTTCGAGAATAAGGTGCTTAGGAAAGTATTTGGGACTAAAAGAGAAATGAAATTACAAGAGAATGGAGAAAGTTACACAACGCAGAACTGCACGCATTGTATTCTTCATCTAACGTAATTAGGAACATTGAATCCAGACATTAGAGATGGCCAGTGCATGTAGCACTTACGGGCGAATCCAGAAATGCATATAGTGTGTTAGTTGGGAGGCCTGAGGGAAAAAGACCTTTGGGGAGGCCGAGACGTAGATGGAAGGATAATATTAAATTGTATTTGAGGGAGGTGGGATATGATGGTAGAGACTGGATTAATTTTGCTCAGGATAGGGACCGATGGCGGGCTTAGCCTGTGTGAGGGCGGTAATGAAACTCCGGATTCTCTGAAAGCTATTTTAAGTTAAGTAATTATGCTGTAAATAGTAACATGAACTGCTGCCAAGAAGTGAAAAGGAGGTTAGTAATAACAATTGAAGCTTTTAATATAAAAAGGAGAATCCTCTGAGGACGTCTGGAAAAAGAACTAACGAAGAGACTAGTGAAGTGCTTTGTGTAGGTTGTGACATTGTAGAGAACAGAAAGATGGACATTACGATGAAGTGGAGAGAAGCGAATAGAAGCATTTGAAATGTGAATGATTTATTTGTTTGTTTGTTTCTTTGTTCGTTCGTTCGTTCGTTCGCTCGCTTGCTCGCTCGGTTGTTTGTTTGTTTGTTTATTTATTTGTTTATTTTATTTATTTATTTATTTATTTAGATGTAGTCCAGTTCTTAATCCGCCATCACCCACTATACGAGTACAATGATTACAAATTAACAATGAATTTATTTTATTTTAGTAGGTTATTTTAGGACACTTTATCAAAACCTCAGGTTATTTAGCGTCTGAATGGGATGAACGTGATAATGCCGGTGAACTGAATTCGGGGTCCAGTATCGAAAGTTATCCAGCATTTGCTCATATTGGGTTGAGGGGAAACCCCGGAAAAAAACTTCACCAGATAACTTGCCCCAACCGGGAAATGAACCCGGGCCATCTGGTTTCGCTGCCAGACGCAATAAATATGGCTACGTATAAGTATATAAGATATCAGAAAAGAATTAGGGATAGAGGGAATAACACAAAAGTTAACAAATCAACGAAATAGGTGGATGGAACATCTAGAAAGGATGGAGGATCACCGAATTCCCAAGAAAGCTTTCCAGTATGCTCCAAGAGGAAGGAGAAATGTTGGTCGTCCTAGGTTTCGTTGGAGAGAACAATTCTAATGGGGACGGAACGGGCCTACAGGCTCAACCCGTGATGTTGATGATGATGATGATGATAAGTATATACTAATTATCTGTTTAACCTTTTTTTAATGCAGTATAGTACTATTACTTCTTCGTTTACTAATCTAATATCATTTATTTTTGTAACTGATATATATTCGCCATCAATACATAATAAAAAATAGTGAATTCTTATATTTGAAACCATTAACATTTTCTCTTCTGTATTATATATACTTAAATATTATTTTTGAAATGTGAATGGAGAATAAAGGAGCGTGTGGAATGAACAGACAATAAAAAATCAAGCTGTGCTAGAAAGAGTGGGCGAAGTAAAAATAATGCTGAAAATTGTCTGAGTCACTGGCTAAGAAGAACCTGCTTACTGAAGGATGCACTGGGGAAACGTTCGAGGTAGAAGAAGATATCAGATGATAATATTAAGATATATGGATGTATGCGAGGACTAAGAGGAAGGCGGAAAATAGGGACGATTGGGGAATGCTGGGTTTGCAATGAAGGACCTGCCGTTGGGCAGAAGACTATGGACGAATGAATTTGCTGCCTAGAATATTACCTAAAATATCGCTTTAAATGTGACCAGAAGCAATGACTGCTTATTCTTGATTGCAGTTTTCACATTTTTGATGAAATATAAAACCTTTCTTGAAAGCTGAAACGTTTCCTCACGGAAAATTTCTGTGGAAGAAGCCGACTTTCTGCGAAAATGATTGTTTATGGTACCTATTTGAAATAAAAGAAAGAATAGTATACATATGAATATTATTCTGGGAAAGTAAATACATGTTTTTAGCACGCTATATGAGAGAGTCAAAACAGAACACTGTTTGACATTCATCACAGGAAGTAAGCGCCATACTTGTTACTCGATACTGGATTGTCGTTGAGAACAGCAGCTGTTTCTGTTTGGTTTTTGTTGACAGTTGCTTGTATGTTGGTGAACTGGTGTTGTTACGGTTATAGGTAATTTTTATGTCAGATGTGCAGCCATTGAATGCAGAGTAGGTTTTAATTGGCCTGGTTTGTTGTTAGGAGGTCCGTAGTTCGCTTGTTCTATACAGCTCGAGGATGATGAAAATTAAAGTAAACATAATAGACTATAACTCCTTCTGTTATATTTTAGCATAGTCAATGTAAAATTGCTACATCTCATAAATTGACTATTTTAACCCACGTTTTAGGATGAACCACTGATATATATATATATATTTCTGTAAAATAAAATTCCCTCAACTTACTCTTCTTTTTCTTTACTCCTATTCCATGTTATGCGCCACTTCTCTCTTCTTCAGCATATTAATAGCTTCAGTTTTGTTTTTAGAAATGAATTCCTTATACTTTTATCCGTAGTAAGATACGCAAATCCAAGTTTTACTGAGTTACAATCGGTAGTCTGAAAGAAAATAAGCAGACATAATTCTCAATTTTATTATTATTATTATTATTATTATTATTATTATTATTATTATTATTATTATTATTATTATTTCTTTAGGCTAAGATTTTTATCTGCTAGTCTTCTTTGTCTCGTAAGCCGTTCCATTAATTCATAGAGATGATCCGTAGAGATGAGTTTACTAACTTACTACCACAGAAATCAAATGAAACATAAATCTAATCGACATGAATATCATACTCGAAGACAAAAGTCTACTTTCCCATTAATTGAGCCTAAATGCCATGCAAGTACAGCCCTTAAACATGGTGCTAGTTTCGGCCAAAGACTATAATAAAATTACAAACCATTTTCCAAACTTGAAATATCTTAAAATTGAAGCTTTTAAAAAAGAAATTTAAAATTATTCATGATATATAATATTAACAAATGTGTATTTTTTTACCTTTTTGTTTCTGTCGACTATATTTATGTTTTTATTGAATATCAGTGGCTTCTGTCGGATTGTTTCAAATGCAGGTAGTAAGGCCGTAAAAGCATTACGAGAGGGGTTCGGCCGGCGCCGTGGATCCTGTCCCGGCATAACTCAATTGCAAAGAGCGCTCAGCGCGCAGAGCTGAGAGGTCCTGGGTTCGATTCCCGGTGCCGGTACGAATTTTTCTCGTATTAAATAGTAATAATACATATTGGCTACTTCATAGTAGCCGTGTAGTATTCAATGAGGTGGGCGAGACCTCATACAAAATGAATATGTGATGTATATTAATTGTGTTTTTTCTCTCTCTCTCTCTCTTTTTTGCTCTTGTGTGTTATTTATTGGTTTGAATTAAATTACTTAGGTACTGTATTTAGTAAACTGTCCCTGTAAATTTTATGTTATATTATTGACTAAGACCACACCGTACACGAGCCTGGCTCTTACGGTAGGCCTAGTGGCTAGAAACATTTTTGTTTTATAATTTTAATTTGTACTCACTAGCTAGCTAGCTAGTTAGTTAAATAATAAATTTGCTGTCCACTTGGCAAGTCTATTTACAGTAGTAGTCTTTTTCCTGGTGCTTGTGATTTTTTGGCCATTTTACGTCTCTTCGCCCATTTTACAAAATCCCGTATATTACATTGCGCATTTCTCTGTTCGTTTTCTCTAAGGCTTTCTACTAATAAGAGATCATAATACTTTCATCTCAGCTGTTGTCATTTTCAGTTTTGTTCTTTGTTCTTTATTGTTCTGTGTGGTTTTTAATATCATATAAGTTATTAAAACTGAACCACTAATTATAACGTTTTATGTTCTGCAGACGATGCTGTGTTAATAGTGGAGAATGAGGACGACCTTCAGAGATTGCTATATCAATTTAAAAATTAACCATAGGATTTATATGCACTAAAAGTTAACAAGGGCACCGAATTTGTTAGAATGGTTGTGGTGTGATAGCAATATTTTTAGGCGCAGTTCCCAAGATTCTGAAGTGTAACAATAGGTACAGTACTGTGTTGTAGTAACAGCGTGTAAGCGACTTCGACTTTTTTCTTTTTTCTTTTCTGTCCTTCGTAATTATAGCCTAAATCACAATAAAACAGACTTCATTTTTACAGCAAATCCCTCTATGATGAAAGTGTTGCTCAGTTGTAGGGTAGCACATTTTGTAGACTTACTTCTGTATTACATCGCTACGTGAGGGGAGTTACTGCAAATAAGATATAGAACACAGATGCAAAGACTCCGTCGTCGCTCCCTCGCCGTAACTTGTGTAATTCCGACCAGTACCGGGAGTTCTGTACTGATAAAGTTGCGTCTTCCCTCGTTTTACAACGGGCAAGTAGGAGAGAGATTTCGAAAATGCATTTGCTCCCCTCTGCGTGACCCTGACTCGTCCCCGGAGTCTCAGAATCACTGATATCTCAGCACCACGTACATAGCCTTTGTTTTCTACGGTTGAAAATAGCGGAGGGCTTTTTTTTTTTGTTAGGTTCCATCCAGTAAAGTGGCATTTTGGGAAACGCTAAGGCTATTCCATTGTAAGTCCCTTTGAGAGGCTATTGTGACTCCTGGAAACTGGCAGTTCCTTCAAGTAAATAAGAAAAGAAAGACTTCACCCTCCTGTGATGTTCTTCTTGGAATAGGAAAGGGAGAAAAAGCTTTCGAACATAATTTAAGGCTGTGTTAAAATATTTGCATAAGGGACAATTTGATTTATATGCCAGTACTCTAAATTGAACAGTCTTATTACTACTGCTTGTGCTACTACCACAGTCTAGTATACAGTCACGAAGCTTGAGGTGATAGAGAATACCATACATAAAATTATTATTATTATTATTATTATTATTATTATTATTATTATTATTATTATTATTATTATTATTATTATCCTCATTCTATACGGCTCAACGCTTAGTCGCACTGAGTTGCTTGTCTTGCATCTTGAATATAATAATAAATATATCCATGAGCAGGCTTAAGATAAGATGTGTAATTCTTAAACTATTGATTGTTGTCAGCTTGCCGATGATGATAATACATCAATATTATTTTCTTTACTTACTTTATACTGTACTTCATAAAGTATACTCGAATTAAAACAATTAGGGTATATTTTGTGAGGGGGATAGAAATTATCTCTGGCAGGGATGTTAATATGAATTTATGAGAGGGGGATAACTTTTCAAAGGGGGGGATATACCCCCATCCCCCCGGTAATTCGCACGCTGGTGCTACTATTATGAAAAGTGCGTAGGTAGGATCTCATCAGGAAAAAATCCAAAGGACTTACAGTGTATCGAGATAGTGGAAATAAATTAGGAGCAAGATAATAGAATGCCAAACTACTTTATATTTCAAGGTGCTTCAGTAACAAGAAAAACTCCAACAGTATAAATCTCGTAAATCTCATAATAATTGACTTTAAATTTATTCATTTGTATTAAAGGACGGAAAGGTCCTAACATTATAATTAATAGCAATATGCTTCACACTTACTGAACAGCAGTCTTAAAATTCAGTTATACCAGTATTAAAATTCTAAATAAAAAGCAAAACATCCAACTTCATAATTGAAGGTCTTTAATACAACTGCATTCAAGTTCAAGTACTGCTTTCAGATTCAGAAAAGTTAACCCTGTCTCAGTACATAATATCCTCACCGTGGCAATAATTAATATCCTGGATAACCTCACAAGGTAATTTCTTATAACACTGTCAGCATTTATAATTTTCCGATGCGCTCATTTCAGGTCTTGTATCTAAAACTCACGGCAGTATTGAAAAAATAGGTAATTTAGAATTTGGATTTAATTAACTCCACCCCGAACCAAAAATATTAATATGATGAAAGATGAGTGGAACGGAGAAAAATTCTCTCCGACACCGGGATTTGAACCCGGGTTTTCAGCTCTACGTGCTGACGCTTTATCCATTAAGCCACATCGGATTCCCATCCCGTTGTCGGATCGAATCCTCTCAGTTTAAGTTCCACCTCTTGGGTTCCCTCTAATGGCCTACCTCATGCACTGCGTCGTAGATGTATGACAGCGGGAATGTCGACAGACGCAGACGTGCAGAGGCGCACTCGTTATGAGTGACAAAGTGGCCGGGATCCGACGGAATAAGCGCCATCTTAAATCACTAAGTGATTATTTTTCGCATATCATATATTAATATGATGTACCGAAGTACATATGATATTTCAGTGCAGATATTCTGCTTCATCATATGATGAAAGATGAGTGGAACGGAGAAAAATTCTCTCCGGCACCGGGATTTGAACCCGGGTTTTCAGCTCTAAGTGTGGCTTAGTGGATAAAGCGTTAGCACGTAGAACTGAAAACCCGGGTTCAAATCCCGGTGCCGGAGAGAGTTTTTCTCCGTTCCACTCATATTTGATCATATGATGACACAGAATTTCTACACGGGAATATCATATGTACTTCGGTACATCGTAATAATACAAAAATATTAAGCCAAATTTGCCGCAATTTAAGGTGCACCCGATGCTCTGAAAATATCTATTTGCAGTACCATTACTTACATGGCAGACGCGGTGAAGGGATAGCGAACTTGTTTACACCGAGAAAATCTGTCCAGTACCGTCTGCATTTTACTTAAATTCGTCTTGGACTCGCCGAAATTTGAACTCAGGTCTTCGTCGCAGAAATGCGATGCTTTCGCCTAACCCTAACGCTATAGAAATAATAATAATACTAATAATAATAATAATAATAATAATAATAATAATAATAATAATAGTTCGTTAGTATAGGAAGAAATATCGTCAACATTTTTTGCTCATGCTGAGCGATTAAATTTTAACGACCTGGAATTGTTATCAACATGTCTTTTCTTTCTATCCAACACTACAATCTGCAGCTGAATTAAGGGACTGTGCTTAAAAGTAATAAAGGAACAGAAGTTTTATTTTCTTCAGACTTGATGTTTTCAGTAGTTATTATGTCGTAAAGTTATTGGCGTACGAGGACTACATGCGTTGTGGCTCAGGCCAATGTGAAGTCTCGCTTCAACTCAGTAATAATGAAAAATGTAGCAGGAAGAGTCATGCAAGGCGACGTGCAATAGAAGGTACCGAAGGTGAATTGTTCATTATCCGCAAGTCTAGACTGTCGCTGTCTGTCTGTGGGCGACGTTCTAGAATCGAGACAGACAACCTACTCAGTTCGACTGGAGGTAACAGCGTTATTCTGCAGTTTTCATCCTGTGCATTAGCTAACACTGAGAATCAAACCTGTCGTAATATGATTTGTATTCCAATAGCTTTTTTTTTTAAGTCAGACAAAACTGATATATCAACTATATTCGTCTAATCTCACCATAAATGTGACCTATATATTGATTATATTTTGTAACCTTATGTTTCATACGTCTCTCTTTCCTATTTTTTCTTTTTCCTTCCTTTTATTTTCCCATTTCATTCCTTTTATTTCTTTTATCTATTCTCCTTCTGTACTACCTTCCTTTCGTTTTATTTTTTTTTTTTACTTTGTGTTTTTCATTTTTTTTTCTTTCACTAGAGGTATATCTTCAACGTTCGTTGTCATTTCTTCCAGTTCCTTTTTCTATTTCTTTTAGTTTTTAATTTCGATCTACTGTCTTTCCCCTTTTCTTTGTTTATTTTCTGTTTACTCTTACTTCGTTTCTTTTTATGTGCTTCTTTTGCTTATTTTCCTTTCTGAACTTGTGTTTCTTTCTCTTTTCCTCCTCTTTTTCTTTTTTCTCATATTATATTCATTCTTACATTCTTCGAACAAGACAAGATAGGATGTTTATAGACCTTGGAAACCTGGAAATAGCTTGAAATATACTCTTTGGCCTGAGAAACTTAAAAAAGTCTATTATTAAATCTTTCGGTGATATAATTTTCCTTTTTGTCCCGGTTATGAAAAACCAACCAGTTTATAATATCGGTAAACTGAGGAACACTGGTAGAGACACCTAAGCAATTAATTTTGTGTAAAATTAGTAGCTTAAGATAGTTGGAAGTGAGTGGACAATTCCTTTTCTTTACATTTTATTTACTGTGCAGAACTTGCTATGTGAATTAAATCATTGGTGTTTGGGTAAAGGGAGTTAAGTCATAAAAATGAGTCTTACGATAAACGAAAATCAAAATTCGCATCCTTACTACAAATCGGAGAATTTTTTTACGGAAATTAAAATACACCAAATGATGATATTATTTTGGTTTTTACAGACTAGCCATTAATTTGACAAGTCATTTGAGATTGGATAATTTTTAAAGTCAAAATTCATAAGAACTACCGCCTTAAACCTTTTTCCTCAATAAAACTGGTGACTTATATCCATTTGCATATTTAAGTAATTATTTATAATGAATAATATAGGTGTAGAGTGATGAAATAACCTCATATTGTGTCATGTATTATTTATTTAGTCAACTGTCCGAAGACAGGTCTGAACCTCACAATTGTTAGCAACAAACCATCACTTATGAGGCAACTAGACCAGGAGATAATGGGGTAGGGTGGCCAGTTCCTTCCCCCCCTCCATTGCAAACATCGCCGATTAGTTACATATTACACTAATCAGACTTCAGATGTATACAAACAATATTATTGTTCTTCTCTAACACATATTGTGAAGTGAGATTCAGGACCTACCGCTTGATAATAGATTACGTCACTCCAATTTATTTATTTTAAATGTAACAGGAAAAATGGACTTCTCATTGCACAAAACAGTCTGAATAATTGGCAAAGATAAACGCCAATAACAAACCAATACTAATGATAATATTAAACTTAATAAATAAACAATTTTTATAACTCCACTGTGTTAAGTAATGAAATTATTACGGTACTGTTGTACCTAGTGAATAGTTTCGGCGGAACTTTACGCCGTTTTCAGACTTCTTCCGAGTTCTTCTTTCTTGGAGTCGTGGTGGGAAAGTGTGTGGGTAGAAGAGGGGATGTGTTTGCGATACTCTTATGTTACATTCAGTTATGAAAGTGGCATACACAAGGTCATTTTATATATTTGCTGAGTCTTGCAAACACATCTTTCTCCTTTTAATTTTGATAATTTTCTTCCTCATCACTATCTTCAATAGTTTCTGGGAGAATATCCGGGGTTACGTTAGTTAGAAGTCCCTCATAAACGTTGTGAAGTAGATGAGGTACTATGAGGCAAAGCAAGGCAAGATAATTGTAATACGATGAGATACTAGTCGATTATGATTTTGGCCTCGTCTGCAGACTCATCCATGATGTCTTTGTAGAGTAGAACAGTTGACCCCTTCACATATAGTATAAACCATACCACGCCATTCTCTATCATCGTTGTTTTTCTTCAATTACAATGCATTTTAAACACATTAGAATATTCCAAGAAGTGTTTCTGAGTCATTGGGTATGCTTTGAGTGGAGCAAACAAGATGCATCCAGTAGTGTGGATGGTAAACTGGAATGCAGTTGCTTTTTCCCCCAAATTAAAGCAGGTCATTATCACATTATGGGTGTGTATAACCTGAGTTGAAAAACTTATTGTCTGTAATGTCAATAGTAGAATAATTTCTCAATGCAGACATGTACATTGCCACCATATTGTTATTTTTTATTTCCACTTACCCTCAACATGCATAACCCTGATAATGAAATCTCTCAAAGTAGTTCCGAAACGCCGGAGATATTAAAACCAACACACGATTGGAAATTCCTAATTCTCCTGTACACAGTCATTTTGGCAACATAAAAATAGATATAATTTATTATACTTGATAAAATTTAATTATCGTCTAGAGGAATGTTTTTCATCTATTACACAATAACAGTTAGCGGTCAGTATGTCTAAAGATTTGATGTCTAATACAGTAATGTCTAATTCCTTAGGTCTAACGACAGAAGGTCTATGAAAGCGGGTCTATTACCAATATGCCTAATGTAAAATGAAATTCGATACAACTATGTCTAATCATGACCAATACCTCTACGCCTAACTTCAAATGGTGTCTAAGCTGTGATAGGTAAACAATGTGCAACCAATTTCGACTCCTAAGGTAAATTATATATTTATAGGCCTACACAATAAAAATTTAATACAGGAAATTATATATTTGTACACAGTAAAAATTACATTTTTATATCTGTAATCACAGAATAAGAAATTAATTTGTATTGGTAAGACTGGGTGAAGAAAGAATGATGCTGAAACTGATCAGAAAGAGAAAAAGAAATTGGTTGGGTCACTGGCTGAGAAGAAACTGCTTACTGAAGGATGCACTGGAATGGTGAACGGGAGAAGAGTTGGGGCAGAAGAAGATATCAGATGATAGACGACATTAAGAATATGGATCATTTGCGGAGATAAGAGGGAGACAGAAAATAGAAAAGATCGGAGAATACTGAGTTGACAGTGAAAGACCTGCCCATGGGCAGAGCACTTATGTATGTATGTATGTATGTATGTATGTATGTATGTATGTATGTATGTATGTATGTATGTATGTATGTATGTATGTATGTATGTATGTATGTATGTATGTATGTATGTATGTATGTATGTATGTATGTAGATAAAAGAAGACATACTAGTATAGTAGACATTCGAACCTTCAGGGTTGCAGACTGTAATTCTGACCATTATTTGGTAATTGGAGAACTAAGAGAAAGATTATCAGTAGCCAAGCGAGTAGAGCAACAAGTTAATATTAGAAGATTCGATATTCCGAAATTAAAGGACGAGGAAACTAAGCAACATTATCAGGTCGAAATTTCAAATAGGTTTGCCGTATTAGCAAGTTCCGACGATGTTGAGGAAGAGTTAGATGTGAATAGCATGTGGGAAAATATCCGAGATAATATCAAAATTGCAGCTAACCAGAGCATAGGTTATTACGAAACTAAGAAAAAGAAACCGTGGTTTGATAAAGAGTGTTGCATGGTAGTAGAAAGGAGGAAACAGGCAAAATTGAAATTCTTACAGGATCCAGTTGAGGTGAATAGAGATAATTATTTCAATATAAGACGGGAAGCAGATCGTACGCTTAGAAATAAAAAGAGAGAATACTTGAAGGAAAAACTGAATGAGGTAGAAACAAATAGTAAGAATAAAAACATTAGAGATTTATATAAGGGCATAAAGGAATTCAAGACTGGATATCAGGCAAGAGTAAACGTGATCAAGGATGAGAATGGTGACTTGCTTGCAGACGCTCATTCAATCCTGAACAGATGGAAAAAACTATTTTGGACAACTACTAAATATACATAGGCCAAATAGAAATGATCGGGACGAAATTGAAATACAAACTGCTGAGCCATTTATACTCGAACCCATACTTTCTGAAGTCGAAATTGCGATAGAAAATCTGAAAAATTATAAGTCTCCAGGTATCGATCAAATTCCAGCAGAATTAATACAAGAGGGTGGAAGCGCATTATCTAACGAAATTTATAAGCTTGTATTTGCTATTTGGGAAAAGGAAATTGTACCAGAACAATGGAAGGAGTCCATTATCGTACCTATTTTTAAGAAGGGGGACAAGACTAACTGTAGTAACTGTCGAGGAATATCACTTTTGTTGACGTCGTACAAAATTTTGTCGAATATTCTTTTGAGAAGATTAACTCCATATGTAGATGAAATTATTGGGGATCATCAATGTGGTTTTAGGCGTAATAGATCAACTATTGACCAGATATTTTGTATTCGACAGATAATGGAGAAAAAATGGGAGTATAAGGGTACAGTGCATCAGTTATTCATAGATTTCAAAAAGGCATATGACTCGGTTAAGTTTTATATGATATTCTTATTGAATTTGGTATTCCCAAGAAACTAGTTCACTTAATTAAAATGTGTCTCAGTGAAACGTACAGCAGAGTTCGTATAGGTCAGTTTCTGTCAGATGCGTATCCAATTCACAGTGGGCTAAAGCAAGGAGATGCACTATCACCTTTACTTTTTAACTTTGCTCTAGAGTATGCTATTAGGAAAGTCCAGGATAACAGAGAGGGTTTGGAATGGAACGGGTTACATCAGCTGCTTGTCTATGCGGATGACGTGAATATGTTAGGAGAAAATCCACAAACGATTAGGGAAAACACGGAAATTTTACTGGAATCAAGTAAAGAGATAGGTTTGGAAGTAAATCCCGAAAAGACAAAGTATATGATTATGTCTCGTGACCACAATATTGTACGAAATGGAAATGTAAAAATTGGAAATTTATCTTTTGAAGAGGTGCAGAAGTTCAAATATCTGCGAGCAACAGTAACAAATATAAATGATACTCGGGAGGAAATTAAACACAGAATAAATATGGGAAATGCCTGTTATTATTCGGTTGAGAAACTTTTATCATCCAGTCTGCTGTGGAAAATCTGAAAGTTAGAATTTATAAAACAGTTATATTACCGGTTGTTCTGTATGGTTGTGAAACTTGGACTCTCACTTTGAGAGAGGAACAGAGACTACGGGTGTTTGAGAATAAGATTCTTAGGAAAATATTTGGGGCTAAGAGGGATGAAGTTACAGGAGAATGGAGAAAGTTACACAACACAGAACTGCACGCATTGTATTCTTCACCTGACATAATTAGGAACATTAAAGCCAGACGTTTGAGATGGGCACGGCATGTAGCACGTATGGGCGAATCCAGAAATGCATATAGATTGTTAGTTGGGAGGCCGGAGGGAAAAAGACCTTTAGGGAGGCCGAGACGTAGATGGGAGGATAATATTAAAATGGATTTGAGGGAGGTGGGATATGATGATAGAGAATGGATTAATTTTGCTCAGGATAGGGACCAATAGCGGGCTTATATGAGGGCGGCAATGAACTTCCGGGTTCCTTAAAAGCCAGTAAGTAAGTAAGTAAGTAAGTAAGTAAGTAAGTAAGTAAGTTAGTAAGTAAGTATGTATGTATGTATGTATGTATGTATGTATGTATGTATGTATGTATGTATGTATGTATGTATGTAGGCATGCATGCATGCATGCATGCATGCATGCATGCATCTGTAACATAATATATTCATATATTGAAAAGGTAGTTCAACCATTCTAATTTTCCTCTAATAGTTCAGTTTACAATTTGAGCGCAAAGCTAAGGTTCTTAGGAAGAGTGATTACTTACTGAGGTTACTGAATTAGACATTGTTTCCAATTAGCCAATGTGTGATAATACTAAATGATTTTATCGGAACATAGAGTGGTAACATTGATAGATTGATATTATTTAGGAGTTGCTTATTAATAAATTATTCCCAGTTTTTCAATTGACCATATTATACCATCAGGTTAATAGACAATGTTACTACAGCATTAGATAATACTTCATTAGACATTACTTGTGATTATACCTAATTCAAAATTAGACATTTTGGAATGAAAAATTTCCAATTAAGCGATTTTAGACATTGAATAGACATTGTTTCTAATTAGACATTTCGGTATTAGACCATTTGTTAGTAGACATTATTTGTAATTAGACTTAATTCAAAATTAGATATTTTGGCGTGAGACCTTTTTCCATTCTACATGAATAAATTGTAGACTTATTTTTTATTAGACGTAATTGCTGATTAGACATTATGTACTTTAGACCTCGTATCTTTAGAAATACTGACCTGAAAGCATAATAACTGTCATTCAGCTTAATTGACCTCATCATCTGAATAGTCTCTAAAATTTAATGGACACTTGATCCAACGATCCGCTTTGAGAGAAACCTCTCACAAGCGGACGAGGTCAACAAGGAAAAACAAGAAATATATGAACCATGCCTACCTTTCCTCTCTTCTAAATATGACATACCTGTTAATCAGTGGGTCATCTAAGGTATGTTTTTGGAGCGAGAGGTTCTCTTCCACAGTCTACCTACCAACTATTAGTGAAATTAAAATTCCAAGTCTTTCAAATACAAAACATCTTATTGCTCATTCTTAGGGAGTCTTTACATATCATTCAATATCATCTATATTTTCAAGAAAGGTAGTTTTTTTCAATATGAAATTTTGGCATCAAGTGCATCCCAAATCCAAAATTTAGTATTTTTTTAATTAATCGACTTAAAAAAAACATAATTGTTCTGTATTCTGGATCCTTGTGGTCACCCTCACTGGAGGGCTGATGATTTAATAAAATCCTTCTCTCTCTACACATTGCTATGTCGGAAAATAATATAATCTTGCCACAAGGTAACGTCCTTTTCACTCATCTCTCATCTCCGTGATGTTTTTAGAATGAGCGATAGATGCTGGGGTGCGTGAGTGCGTGCTTGGAATGCCGCATTACGGCTTGAGACAACGTGAACGAAGCGCGAGGGAACACTTCCTTTAGCAACAACCTTCTTCTTCCTCTTCTTCGCCTTCCTCTTCTTCTTTGCTTGTTCCTCCTTTGCTTGTTGTCTTCTTACCCACCCGTCGTTGAGGTATTGATCCATCCAAAGAAATGACTGATGGTGTGCCTTCTGCCGCTCCAGTCATCATCTTCATCTAAGAGAAAGATTCTTCGTTGATGTGATGTGAATCGCTGAAGAAATGAGGATAAACATATTTGGCATTCCTCTCCTTCCTTTTAAAGGGTGTTGTCACTCGTCAACATCACTAGAACTTCCGCTAGAAATTGGAAGGGGCAGATGAAGTCAAAGTTTATCGGCTCTGATGATATATTACAGGGATAAACTCTTTAACAGAACACCAACCGCGAATTCTAACTGTATCGCGTATCTCGTGTTATTAGAGCAGGTACAGTATATTCTCTAATGAAATACAGTAAATAACTTTTGAGGTATTAGGCATTGCTGTTTAACGGTAAATGCATCTTAAAAAATTATATATTATGTAATAGGTCGTTAGGTTTCTTGTTCTCTAAAAATAAATATGTTTGTTGTGTATTATTTATTTTTTGTTGTTTATTTCACAATGTACTGTCTAATTCAGTTTAATTTCAAATTCGCTATGCGAGTTATTCTTTTGTTAACGGTTTTATGTCCCTACCCTAACGCAACTATACGACAAATTTTCAAGAAGGAGGAAGATTTGATGCCCCGGATATCAGTGTTGTTACAGATAAGAATATTGTGAAATAGTTTTTCTGTAACTAATTCGACTTACCATTGTCTTTCTCAGTCCATCGTTGTTCCGAATTCCAGTATTTGAGCCTAGGCTTTGTTCTTTTATGAGGATTGCATTGAGCTGAGTATTTTCTGAAAATCCACAAACGATTAGGGAAAACACGGAAATTTTACTTTAAGCAAGTAAAGCGATAGTTTTGGAAATAAATCCTGAAAAGATAAAGTATATGATTATGTTTCGTGACCAAATTATTGAACGAAATGGGAACATAAAAATTGGAGATTTATCCTGCGAAGAGGTGGAAAAATTCATATATCTTGGAGCAACAGTAACAAATATAAATGACACTCTGGAGGAAATTAAACGCAGAATAAATATGGAAATGCCTGTTATTATTCGGTTGAGAAGCTTTTGTCCTCTAGTCTGCTGTCAAATAATCTGAAAGTTAAGAATTTATAAAACAGTTATATTACCGGTTGTTCTGTATGGTTGTGAAACTTGAACTCTCACTTTGAGAGAGGAACATAGGTTAAGAGTGTTTGAGAATAAGTTCTTAGGAAAATATTTGGGGTTAAGAGAGATGAAGTTACAGGAGAATGGAGAAAGTTACACAGCGCAGGACTGCACGCATTGTATTTTTCACCTGACATAATTAGGAACATTAAATCCAGACGTTTGAGATGGGCAGGGATGTAGCACGTATGGTTGAATCCAGAAATGCATATAGAGTGTTAGTTGGGAGACCGGAGGGAAAAAGACCTTTAGGGAGGCCGAGACGTAGATGGGAGGATAATATTAAAATGGATTTGAGGGAGATGGGATATGATGATAGAGACTGGATTAATCTTGCACAGGATAAGGACCGATGACAGGCTTATATGAGGGCGGCAATGAACCTTCGGGTTCCTTAAAAGCCATTTGTAAGTAAGTAAGTAAGCCATCTATGTTTAGATTTAATATATCCTACGTTTGAAATTTCCTTTGAGGAATGTGTATCGCTGTAGACTTGAATAACGGTTATAAGAAGTTTAATTTTGATCAAGTTGCGTTTCCTTCTTCGTACAGTGTATTCATCTGATCTGTGCTGTACTTTGTTGGCGTGAATACGTCTAGAAGTTCGGTCTATTACTAGGTTGCCATCCCAGTAAATCGACCGACACATTTTTGGGCCAATTTTGTTTTTCACATTAGATTTCTGTTATTTATACAGGGCGTCTTGGAGGTACTGTGACAAACTTTCGGAGATAGTATTACACATACATATATGTATATTATAACGTAAAAGAGTTCATATAAACAAATTTTCGAAATCGAAGCATTACAGAGCTGTAGCTTTTATGGGACTTATTCATTGGGCTTCAAGCTTTGTCACACAGACTTACAACAAAGGTTTGTCTTGATCTTCTGAACAACGCGTTGCGAGAGTTTCAAGATGTATCCTTATGTATAAGAGACTGTTGTCCATGTATGGTTAGGATGCTGACTCATTTCCTATGCAATGTCTGCCATTATCATCACATTTCTCTTGGACAGTGGATAAACTGTGGTGTCCCTGTTACGTGGGCTCTGTGGTCATCGATCCTTCATCTTCTTCTTTTTGTGGGGAAATTTAAAATGTATAGTTTTTGCTGCCTCACTGCATGATGACACTTATGTAACGCCTGGAGTTGTTTAATCGCTTAAGAATGTGAACAAAGAATCATTCCCAAGCCTGTGGAGAGATAGGTGACAGTATTTAATTTTATGCTCTGAATTATGCTTTATAATCTACGAATGTTTATCAGACGGCTATAGCGTGAGACAATTAGATTTTGGAGTTGTTTAAATGAGGTTCATTATTTATTTGGTTTGTAGAACCGCCTCTCAAAAATTTTCTGGGATTCTATATGCGACATTTCTGGTTCGATTTCTCTTGTTTGATTGCTTGATGTAGCCAAGCACAAGGGTCTCAATAGACTGGGTGAGCCATCCGAGTTTATAAGAACGCTACAACGAGGACGAAAATATGAAAGTCTTCTGAAAATTTAGAGAATTAAATCTCAGTAGGCTATATGTTTTCGAAATCTAGAGTATTAATCGTAATATATTATGTGAATTGAAGGTTAACTCAGGTTTGTAGACTTTAATGGATCACTTATCTAAACAGATAAACAGTTCCAGAGTAACTTATCAGTTTTATGGACAGAGAAGAACCGACATAAATAACATGCAATTGCCTAACCGATAACTGTATAATGCTTTCTTTGTTGTATTTTCTAATCACATTTCCTTGTACCTGTGGAAACCAATCTAAGACTCTGAAGATTATATAAAGATGACATAACGTTGTGGGAATAATAGTAGATACTATTATAAAAGCGAGAACTCGGAGTTAACCTAACACCGATCGAATCATGATCGCTTTAGGCCAGAAGCCATGAGACGTGTAAAGTGTAAATGATGACGATGAATTCATATATATATATATATATATATATATATATATATATATATAACTAAAATTCTTTAACATAATACACTGCTCTCTTAAAATGACTAAGCATATTGGGAATTAAATCAATGGCTTTCTCAAAAGACGCCATGAAATGTATCGCATATATTTTTGAAAATGAAGCAAAAAAGAGCTGAAGTAATGTCATTTGTCATTAATTTCAAGGGATTATTCGAGATATTTCAAACAAAGAAGATAATACAGTTTTGCTTTTTTTTTTGCTTCATTTTCAAGAAAAAAAATTCATGTGATACATTTCGTAGCGTATTTTGAGAAAGCTATTGATTTAATTCCCAATATGCTCAGTCATTTTAAGAGCAGTGTATTATATTAATAAATAATTTTTAAAAATTTAGTTTTATCCTTTAAATTTGCAGGAAATTGATCTGAACAAATGTAACTTTTCGTTATGGAAAGCAATTTTAAAATGTTACATTTGTTCGGATCACATTTCTGCAAATTTAAAGGATAAAATTAAAATTGTTTCAATGATTTATTATCATAATACTCTGCTCTCTTAAATTAACGGAGAATACCGGGAATTATATCAATGGATTTCTCAAAATACGCTATGAAATGTTTCATATATAGACAATTTTTATCTCCGAAAAGAAATAAAAACGAACAAAATTGTATTAAACATTTTTGTTAGAAATATCTCAAAGAATAACCCCCGAAATTAATGATATTACTTGCGGTTCATTCTGTATGTACTCGTATATTATATATACACGGCGTTTGAAAAGTGATGGTCAAAAATTGAGGGATGAGAAAAAAATCCAGTAAACATGGGTCCACATATCAACCGTTTGCGATATAATGCCATTTATTTACTGGTTGGAGCCGCCAATGAACCGAGCTCCTGGATACGTAAAGTGGCAACATTCATGCTTAGTATGTATGCCGCACTCTTCCTATCCCATTTCCTTCTAAGTGTAAGACGATATCTAAACAGACGATATGGTGAAAGGTGGATAGCTGGAGGAGGGCTGTACCTAGTTCACTGGATTTAAATCCTTTGGATATTTGTATTTGGGGTTATGCATAAAGCCTAGTTAGAATCACCACACCTCAGAAATTGCAACATCGGATTGTAGATATTGTTTAGTCAACCGTTGCAGACAGATCTGAACCTCACAAGTGATACCAACAAAGCACCATTTATGAGGCAACTAGGCCATGAGATAATGGGGTAGGGTGTCCAGTTCCTTTCGCCATCCATTGCATACATCGCCGATTGGTTACATATTACACTAATCAGACTGTACCTTGTTGCAAATGAATTATTTCCCAGGATTGCTCGATCGTATTCTTGGGTCTTTGCGGGATAGACTAGACAGATGCATTCAAGTGCATGATCAGCATTATGAACACCTACTGTAAAATTCTTCAGTTAACATATTCTTACTGTGCTGTACATTGTTTATCCTTCAAACTTTACTGTTTTTCAAAGGAAGAAAGTTTCTTCTTGTTACTTCTTTTGCTGAAATTAGTACTTAGCAATAAGAGGGCTCTAACCAGCACAAAATGGCATTATCTGGTAAACTCTGCGGACCCATATTTATTGAAACTTTTTTACTTCACTTCGTTTTTACTTTTCATCCCTAAATTTTTTACCATCACTTTTAAAACATTCTGTATACATAAACGATACATATTATATATTTATATTTTCGCCATAATACACGTTTTCAGTTTATAGATCTTGCATCAGCATTGTAGCTTTAAGATGTGAAGCAAGTAAAAAATATTACAAAAATATACAAAACATAGCAAGCATATTACTTCCGTTTGCAAGTGTAAACATTTAATCAGTTGAGTAGAAGGTATGAGTTTGCATAAATTTAGTTAATTCTGCTGTGAACCTTTAAAGACAATAAGATAGTGCATTGAAGATCGTAATACATGGATAGAGAAATACTTTTTATAACAACTGGGACTAACAGAGGATAGATGGAGATCTGATTATATTAGTGTCTTGTACTAAGATTATGATTATTGGCGTCGTGGTCTAAGGCATCCTGCCTAGGACTCGTGTTACGGAATGCGCGCTGGTTCGAGTGCTCATGTGGGAAGAAATTTTATCTTGAAATTTTGGCGAGTGTATGGGACCGGTGCCGACCCAGCACCGTGATGCACTTGGGGAGCTACGATAAGTAGCAAAAATCCGGTTTCGGAAACCAGCTATAACGGCTGGGGGGACATCGTGCTAACCACACGATACTTCCATTCTGGTTGGATGATCGTCCACCTCTGTTTCGGCATGTGGACGTGAAGCCAGTAGCCGGCTGGTCGGTCTTGGCCCTTCATGGGCTGTAGCGCCACGGATTTGCTTTATTTACTAAAGTATATTGTTTTTTATATAAAACATAACCAGGGAAAGAATTTATGTACACAGGAGATAAGGTCAATTTTTATAAATTTTTGAAATTATTTTTACATGATGTTCTGATACCAAAAATGTGGTTTCCTTCTCTTTGTTTGTTTGTTTGTTTCTTTCTTTTTCTCTTTCTTTCTTTCTGTCCGTCAGATTTCTCCTAAGCTATTGGGTGGATTCTGTTAAAACTAATTTCTTAGTAGTCAGGTTGTTCCGGAATGAATCACACAGACTGCAATAACTATTAGCAAATAATTAATGGATCTTTATTTGAAATTAAAACTACACAGTGGTGCTCAGCTTCAACTCGTCTTAGAACTTCATGATTGTTTATATTACTTAGACAAAACTAACAGATGATATGGAACACTTAGTACACGTATGTAGCCCTACAAAAAGACGTTTGAGTAGAATAAATTATTAACTGTTGTGTACAAAGTTGTTTTTATTTTTTGTTGCGAATTCAGTGTTGGAGGCTACAGTGTAGCCAAGTAAGCTTACAGGATAGAGCGTGCTCATTGTCAAGAGTTTACCATTCCTTTTAATGTAATTTGAAGCACTGAAGGATGACTTTAAAGAATTAGAATAATTGAAAGGACGCAATGTAAATATATCACTGATATGTTTTAATATCTACATATATCTCGCCGTAAGAATGTATGTTTTCGCAAAATAGAAAAATAGTATTAGAAATTGAAAAGCAGTCTTTTGGACTGCCTACTTCCGAACATTTCACCGTGAAAGCCTAAAATCAGATATTGTATATCGTTACAATATAAATATAACTATGGGTACATAAGTTTGTGTTAAATTAATTACATGTACCTGAAGCCGTACAAATTATTTATAATTTTCAGGAGTAGAAAAAACTGTGTCGAACCTTCACTTACCCCAAAGTGAACGATAATTTTGTGTATCGTGCATGTTACGTCCGTCAATAATTATGATTTTAGTTATTTTCTAGGCATTTTATAGACAAAAATCTTCTGGAAATGTTAGGGAAATATTCACGTTTGTTCGAAAATAAGCTATTTGACATTTATATCAGCAAAACATATACGTTATTTACACCAACTGTATCATGGAGTAACAAATATAACATTACATTGTAATTATGTAGCAAGCGTCGGACAGACAATCTCCCAACAATAGGGGTTCAGAGCACATAGGTTTACATTACCAAATATATACATATATTTTGATTAGATTTTGAAAATTTTCTTATGAATAGCATATTATGAGTCCCTTTACACTCTAACGGGAAAATGTGTGCTCAGTACCTCTGTTGTTGGAAGATGGCGGCCTCGCCGGTGCGTACTACATAATTACCCGTACCGTTACACTTTTACAATAATTTCAATTAAAATACATTTTGCATGAAAATAAAATATGAATTGAATAGCTTATCTCTCTTGATATCCTTCAATTTCATTGTACTGTATCATGGAAAAATGAGTAGAAACACTTTTACAATAATTTAAATTAGCAATAAGATATTATCACTCTTGCACATAGAAGTGGAAATGACCGATTTTGAAGGGATTGGTAATTTCAACACATACAGAGTGTTGGAAATGTCCGTTTTTGGTACAAAAAGACAACGAAAATATTGGCATTAGTATGATCTATGAAATGGAATTATCCGGTTTTGATTGAAAATATTGATTTTTACCATACTGTTTCTCATGGAAATGACCGAGTTGGACTAAAAAGAGTAAGATATTCAGAAAATGCCTCTCTAAACATATCGAAACCGTAAAATACTAATTTTTTTGTTTTTGGTGAATATGACTGGTTTTGTTCACAACCTCCACAAATATAGTCAAAACTAGTAATTTCCAAAGGCTTTGTAAGTAATTATGTAAACCTGCTCCAAATAGTTTAGGAACGAAGATGTTTTAGCTTTGAATTATTTATTTCATATTTTCACATTTTGCTAAAACAAATTTCATATTTTGATAAAATTTAGTCTCACGGGATAACATTAGACTACCGAAAACGACACAAATTCAACTTTATTGTTATGACATAGTTCATAATCAAATATGTGTTTAGATATAAATGTTTTTTTATCTAGACATTGTAGTTGGTATGCATTTCGTTGCTGCACCTTTAAAATACACACAACTCATTTTTCGACTCTGTACTGTCTGCCGTCACTGTGTCCTCAACTCTGGTATTCCACTGTGACATGCCTCCCCACGCTGATCCGTCATGATCTTTGTGCCTGCTATCTGAAGACTTCCAGGCCTGGTTTTTGTCAGAGTTAATTCGCTTGAGAGATTAAATGTTTTATTGCACCATTTTCATCTTAATGCCTGCTATGTGTTTCATAAATTGCACTGTAAAAATGAAGGTTGTATTCTCCGCGGTGTGTGCATGTACTGCGCCATAAATTGTTGAAGCAGAAAAAGAGGTAGATCTTTCTTTTTCTTTTTTTAATCCCACATGCAGTAAGGTTTTTTTTTCGCTGAGAACAATAATGAATAATTTTAACCTTACGATCGGGTTCTATACTAATTATTTCTGATGGAAATAATTAATTATGGTAGTGATTATGTGTCCATTAATTCGAGTTCCCTGTATGAGAGAATATAGGTACTCTAGTGAACCGCCTGCCGTCACTAGCGCAGGCAATTCGCATCACTGTCACGTTAGAAGTGTGGCGAACAACCACAGGCGTTCTCTCTTTGATGTTCTTCGTGCATGGTAATGTATTTGTATTGTTTTACAAATTACCTTGTTATTTCGGGTGATGAGGACTTCACATAGCACAACGGTCTGTTATTAAATAAAACTAAAAACGTGTTGTATGAAAATCTGGAATCCCATTCTAATTTTTGCGTTAGGTTGTTTTCTGCATAGTTCGGGGAATAAGAATGCTATAAACCAGGCCTGGGCGCTAATACCTCAATTGAGTCTCTGCAGACCACCCCTTAACTTTGCACTCCACCTTCTCCGGCTGAGACAGTAATGTTTTGGTGGGGTACGAGCAGACAGGAAGATCAGTGACGTATTTTACCAGGCGGGCATCATAGCTTTTATGCACTTTTGGCTCTCGCTGGTCGCCTAAAAACCACCACTGATGCACAGAGCCTTACTGTGCTTTTCTTTATAAGGCGATGTAAGCAAAAATGACATAGGCGGGGGTTTTTCCGTTCCTTTCAATTCCCTCTTATGCCAGGGCTGCTGTAAACTATAGGACCCTTCAATAATAATAATAATAATAATAATAATAATAATAATAATAATAATAATTAATCCTGTTTTGGCATTTACAGCCAATCAAGCATGAAACCAATTCTGTGGATCAACGGGATAATCTGCGCTGGTTGTTCAGGCTAATGTACCTCGCTAGGGCCCGTGATGTATGATGGATCAGTGATGGATTGAATTGGTAAGATAAACCGAAGTACTCGGAGAAAACCCTTTCCTGAGCTGCTTTCTCCAGCAAAAATTTCATTGGCACTGCCGGAGATCGCACATATCTGTGTGAAATGCCGTCATCTAACCGACTAAGTCACGGATCGGTTGTGTTGATGATGATGATGATGATGATGATGATGATAGCTCTACTAAAGTAGTTTGACAATACGTCCATTTTTATGGCATCGACTGAATTCGGTGTGGAACTAGAAGATTTTAAGTGCTGGTCAAAAAAAGGATACTGTGGCCATGTATTGCATAATACTCCAATAGATGGACAGTTTAGTAAAAAATTGTGGGCAGAAACAATTCGTATAAGTCAATGTCTGTAATAGGTAGTGTGTGAAACTGCCAATCAGATTTGATCACTGTACCCATGTAGTATATAATACTCTAATAGATGGACAGTTTAGTAAAAAATTGCGGGCAGAAACAATTCGTATAAGTCAATGTCTGTAATAGGTAGTGTGTGAAACTGTCAATCAGATTTTTGATCACTGTACCCGTGTAGTGTATAATACTCCAATAGATGGACAGTTTAGTAAAAAATTGTGGGCAGAAACAATTCGTATAAGTCAATGTCTGTAATAGGCATTGTGATAAACTGTCAATCAGATTTGATCACTGTACCCGTGTAGTGTATAATACTCCAATAGATGGACAGTTTAGTAAAAAATTGTGGGCAGAAACAATTCGTATAAGTCAATGTCTGTAATAGGTAGTGTGTGAAACTGTCAATCAGATTTTTGATCACTGTACCCGTGTAGTGTATAATACTCCAATAGATGGACAGTTTAGTAAAAAATTGTGGGCAGAAACAATTCGTATAAGTCAATGTCTGTAATAGGCATTGTGATAAACTGTCAATCAGATTTGATCACTGTACCCGTGTAGTGTATAATACTCCAATAGATGGACAGTTTAGTAAAAAATTGTGGGCAGAAACAATTCGTATAAGTCAATGTCTGTAATAGGTAGTGTGTGAAACTGCCAATCAGATTTGATCACTGTACCCATGTAGTGTATAATACTCTAATAGATGGACAGTTTAGTAAAAAATTGTGGGCAGAAACAATTCTTATAAGTCAATGTCTTTAATAGGTAGTGTGTGAAACTGTCAATCAGATTTTTGATCACTGTACCCGTGTAGTGTATAATACTCCAATAGATTGACAGTTTAGTAAAAAATTGTGGGCAGAAACAATTCGTATAAGTCAATGTCTGTAATAGGCATTGTGTTAAACTGTCAATCAGATTTGATCACTGTACCCGTGTAGTGTATAATACTCCAATAGATGGACAGTTTAGTAAAAAATTGTGGGCAGAAACAATTCGTATAAGTCAATGTCTGTAATAGGTAGTGTGTGAAACTGCCAATCAGATTTGATCACTGTACCCATGTAGTGTATAATAGTCCAATAGATGGACAGTTTAGTAAAAAAATTGTGGGCTGAACCAATTTATGTAAGTCGATGGCTGAAATAGGAAGTGTGTGAAACTGCCAATCAAATTTGATCATTGTGCCCGCACCTGGAGCGAACTACGATCGAGATGGATTAAGTACTTTAAAATGGCATAGGCTTTGGTTTAGGACTGGGTTCGTCTGTATACCACAGGGAACATTTTGCAATATTTTGCAAAGTGCCTGTTGCTATATAGTGTTGTTACTGTTATTCTGTTGTTATTATTCTTCAGATTTTTTTTTACTGGTAGTGTACGAGTAATTCCTTTTACAGAACATCTTTACAGATCATCTTTTTTTCACGAAGGAAATATATTTTCTATATAATGTATACTGTATATTTAACGAGAATATTATTTTGCCATGATTTCTAAGCGTAGTGTTGCTACTGGAATACAGATACTTTCATTTCATTATTTGTAAGCAATTGTGTACATTTTTGTAAAATAAATGAAACTGAATGGATACCAAAATTAAGTCCCCATAGAATCCCAAGGTATCACATATGATACCTAGCAGAAAAACAAGAATTGAGGTCACGATAAAAATTTTGATTGGTTAGTGTTTGTTTTTGTATCGCCAATTATCCAGTGAATAATATTTTAACATTTTTTTTTATTTTAAATTTGTCTCGGGACTGAAGAGTATAAGTGAGCCGGCGATGCGCTGTTGCAAAACTACCCAGATTTTCAGCCTAATTTTGAAATTCACAATGCACTTAATTACAAAATGCAAAATAGATTTTGTTTATTTTTAATATATTCTATTGTTCCCTTCAATCCGCTGAGTTATAGCCATTCTGTATAGGCCTAATGTTGGATAAACGTAATCTTAATGTTATATACGGAAATGAATTTATGTTGCATGCCTTCTAGTGTAAAGATGACGAGGTTGATGATAATGATATTAGTAATAATAATGATAAGAATAATAATAGTAAACATAATAATCATAATAATACCGTAATTATATTAATTTACAATAGGATTAGAACAATTTCCCACATATTTCTGATTTTTTTTAAGGTTTTGAGTATTAGACTGCCAGAAGAAACAGTTACATAGTGAAGGACATAATATACACTGCGTGGCAAAAGTCTCTCCTCAGTGAACTCAGAGACGCGTGGGAACGCGTAAGTTGGCAGCACTAAGATAAGGCGAGGGAGCAGCGGTGCTAGAGCAAGTAGTAACTGAATAGCATTCTACATACGTGTATCTGACTGTGGACGTTATGCTTGTAAGCGGAATTCGTTGGCAACATAACTGAGTGTGGTAGGGCGTCGCCCTTGCTGCGGAGAGACTTATGCTGCGCATTGTATATGTTTTTATGGAAGTGGTCGTACATTTTTGCTTACTTATTGGTAATCGAGCTCGAGTCGTCTGGCTTTGTAATCCGATTAAGTAACTACCATTATAACCAAAGCGATGAATGAAAATGTTAGTTGTTATAATATTATAATTACCTAGATGACCATTTTGGATCAGTACGTTGTTTATGCTTCGTCTTTCTGCCATTGGAGAGTATTTATGACGCTTCGTTGTACGTTCTATGTGACTGTTCTTAGCATAAAGCAATAACATTGAAAACAAGAATATATAATAACGTTAAATCGCATTCTTTAGTGAATGAAATACAGATTTTATGTTATGTAAACCATATTTTGAACTAAGTTTCAGCTTTTTCAAAACTATAACTGACTTATGAAAAATCCTATACTGTACCTTATAATAAAATGTACATTAGACAAGATGAGCCAAAGAAACGGGAGATTTTAATTTTGTTGTTGGTAGATATGAATTATTTTAGCAGGCTTACATCCAATGTCATTGTTTAGCCTGATTGATTGTTGTAATTTACTAAACATGGAGCATTAGACTGGTGCGCAACGAGGATTTGCTGTAAAATCTTATTATCTAAATGGTCAATGCACAGAAGCTGTTCCTAGGGAGTTTCGCAGCCATTTTAAACTCAGTCGTCATGGTCCTGTGCCCTTTTCACATACGATTAATACCTGGATTCGCAATTTAGAAGACTCAGCACTAGAAAAGAAACTTCCAGGTAAAGAAAAAACTGTTCGTACTCCTGAAAATGTTGAACTGTTAGAGTTGCTTTAGTGAGTAGTCCGACGCTTTCAGTCCGGAGACTTGCTCTGGCACTTAACGTGAACCGCTCAAGTATACAACGAATACTGAATAAAGATTTAAAGTTTCACCCATAGAAATTTTGAATTGTGGCTAAATTAAATCGTCATGACTTAGCCGTATATAATCATGTCTTTTTTGTGAAAGATTTTTAATGAGATCAAATATGTTGAAGATGCTCTTTCCAATTTATGGATGTCTGATGAAATCCATTTTTATTTAAACAGTTTCTTAAACATAACTTTCGGTATTATGCATAGGAAAATCCACGGAAACTTCATGAGCGGCCCCTACATTCACAATAGGTAACCGTTTGAGTGCTGTCTTTTCCAAAGGAATTATTGGGTAGAATGATTGGAATGACCTACCTGCAGCGGTCTTTGAGGGCTGTCCTTCCTTAAGGAGATTCAAGAATAACTTTAAAAGTTGTGTATAAAGTGTAAATTAAAATTAAGTTGACATTTAACATTTAATTTTTTAAGGTGACATGTATTTATTTAGCCTGACGAGTTACTCCCTTGGTTTGAATTGTAAATTATTTAAAAATAGCGTATAAGAGGGTCTTAGACTAGAAATGTTTAGCTTAAATGTAGTTCTGTTTCTAAGTATGCATAAAGGTATAAGTATTTGTCTTATTTGAGCTGTTGTATCAGTGAAGCGTGGTGGGTCAGTGAAGTTATGGTTTTACAGTGCAGTGAATAGTTCCGATCAGTGATAATTTATAGTGTAAATAAAATGCGTTCTATAGTGTCAGTGGAATGTGTTTTAGAGTGTCAGTGAAATGTGTCCTAAAGTGTCAGTGAAATGCGTCATAGTGCCACTACAATGAGTGAGATGAGAGTAAAGTGAAAGACTATTATCAGTACCAATGTGAAACTTATGTAGGGCCTATACATATGTAGGTTGTATTGTAAAATTAGGTTCACTTATTAATTAGGTTATTTTATGTATTATTATTATTATTATTATTATTATTATTATTATTATTATTAATTGTAATTATTGTGTATTCTTATTGTATTTTGTATATAATTGTATTGTGTATTGTATAATTGTATTTGTATTGTGTAATTGCATTGTGTATTGTAATATTATTGTGTATTGTTTATATTGTGTATACCACTGCCACCGGGTGCTTGCCCACTTGCAGTGTAAATAAATAAATACATAAATATATATTTCTTTGAGGATGCCAATGGTCATTTTCAAGAAGAAGTGGTTACATGCAAATGGCATACTGTATTCTCTATTTTTATATAATAAAAGTTAATTTAATACAATATCTAAAGTTTCACAGATATTCTGAGCCATCATAACGTTGTTTACCTTTTACGTATTTGTGACGCCTAATGTTCACAATGGAAATTGATATATATGCCTATATGAATCCATATGTTTAAGTGAATTTTAAACTTTGGGTTTATAGGAATTGAAAACAACTTTAGCCTATAGCTTCTCAAGTATTCAAAAGGCAACTAGTTCCGTTTGTATCTCCATAATAAACTTATTTCCAATTCATGAATCTGTCTCAGTGTGCCCCTAATGCATTTCTTTATGCAATGTAAAACGATATCCTTATCGTTTAAGCACTTAAAAACACATTACTTGCTTGCTGCTTTAGAGTTTCGCGAGCTCTACAACTACACACATAACGTCTGAGTTTTATTTATTACATTTATTTACATGTTTCATTCATAATTTCATATTATACTGATTCCTTATGCATATACAGAGTATAACAGACATTGTTACAAACTTTTAGGGGTGATAAGAGACGTGACCCGGTTATAAGTTGTACCGTTACATTTACACTTCCATGGGTCGACGAGAAACATGAGAAGAAACCCTCAACCAGGCAAATTTTCTAAAAAAATCTAAGACCGGGGCAGCTAGTTTCGTATTGAAACTCGCTGGCCACTATTCCGAAGCAGCAAATTTGTTCACAGGTAATACGAATTATTGTAAAAAAAAAAAAAAAAAAACCGCAAATTGATGGAATACAAAACAGAAATGCTCCAAAACTCTTGCTTCCTATATCATTTTCAATCTCCTTCTTCCTTCATGGTTCATGGTATGGACCAATAGCCTTTCCAGCTTCATCTCTCCGACACTTTCTCGGTCTTCCAATGTTTCGTTTTGAAAACGATCTATAACTAAGACCCGGTTACAGAAAGAACGATCAGATATGATCAACGATCAAAGAGGGTTTGATTTGCCATTAGTTATATTTTCGTTGCAGAAAGAACAATCAACATTTGATAGGAAATTAATCCTCCATCAGATTTGATCAACAGATTTTTGCTGGTTAGTGACTGATCAGTGATCATTGATCAAATGTATGTTGTTTATAATGAAGCTACAGTAATTTATATAGGAAATACATACTTAAAGTAGGTAATTAGGGCCTATATTGTTCTAAAATGACCAAATTTTCAAATAATAAGAAATATTCGATACCGTAAATATCCATAAACGATATCTGACGTCATATTATGGTCCGCGTACATAGCTAACGATGATGATCGATTTCGTGATTTCCGACTGGACCGAAAAATTATAAGTTTTCTTTCTGCTTCACCTAAACACCATGTGTCTCCTTTTTATGTTACATTTATGAAGTCCATTACGATGTTTAATAAGAGATGTCCATTGTTATCTAGAAAATTTGGCCTCTGACGTTTTAAGGTTGGTTAATTTCCTTTATTCTGTAGTTTATACTCATGTAATCCGTTTTACTTCTGCAAAAAAATAAATAAATAAATAAATAAATAAATAAATAAAATAACAAAACGGCAAAGCATTCATTTGTTTTCTTGATCAGCGCCCACTCGATGCATTCGTTTCTTCCCTCTGAAAGAGCATCAGATTGGCCGTGATTAACAAATAACATCGATGCCAAATGCATTTCTTTCCTAAATCGGTAATTAATAAATCGAGACAATTTGATTGGAGATTCACTTTCGTGCAACGCAATGAACTATCAAATCAGACATCAACTGATAGGTGATCAGGAACTGATTTGATTTGCATTTCTGCAACCGGGTGTAAGACTTAGTTTAGCATGTTCATCTAACACAGCGTTGTCAGACACAGCCTAAACGGAGCGGAGCGCTCCACTATAACTCGTTGCCTGCTCCGGTGCTTCCACAGACTTCAAGCTCCGACTGGACGTCTCTAGCTCCACAACGGGTTTCGGAGCTTACAACTCTGACACTACTGAATCTAACACTACATGTCAACTCTGTGGAGATTTATATATTTTTGAGTCCACACCTGTGGAGTAACGATCAGTGCGTCTGGCCGCGAAACCAGGTGGCCCGGGTTCGATTCCCGATCGGGGCAAGTTACCTGGTTGAGGTTTTTTCCGGGGTTTTCCCTCAACCCAAAATGAGCAAATGCTGGGTAACTTTCGGTGCTGGACTCCGGACTCATTTCACCGGCATTATCACCTTCATCTCATTCAGACGCTAAATAACCTAAGCTGTTGATAAAGCGTCGTAAAATAACCACTAAAAATATATTTTTGAACTGTTTGGACTGTAGATTCTGTTATTTTTAATTATGTATGTATATCTAGCTTCCTTATCCTATTTTTTTCTAATACAATTTTTCATCTCTCGTAAGAATTTAATTTCTGATGCTTTTATTATGGTCTTTGTCTTTCTTTTGATGAATATATATTTCGCTCCCAATACTAAATTTATTGCTATATAGACATTGCATTGTGAAATCTTATCAAAGTGTTTTTCCTAGTCACGTTATTATTTAATTCGTGTTTATACTGTCAGACAGGACGTAAAATTTATAAATTCAGTTTGTAAATTTTTCAGTTTTACAGTATATTATATTGTCATAACTAAGGCATTTAAAATGTGATATATGATCTTTCAAAACGATTTTAGATCTATGAGATCTCGTTCTTTAAAAACAATTATTTTTGTTTTTGTGTACAGATAATCTTCAGAGATCACCATTTTCATCTATCACGAATTCCACTAGGATACGCAGGAATTTGTACCCTAGAACCGGCTTGAAAAACTGATCCTCTGGCCGTTCCAGTAACGAGTTAGAGTTCACAAAATAATTAACACTTCTGAAACCCACGAAGAGGAGAAGATACAATTCTTCAGTTTATGTGGAGAGAAATGGACGGATCCAAACATGGAAAAGGGGGAGCTGCACTTGGAACGCTGCGGTTGGTGGGAGGAGGCAAGGGCAGCGAATGAGACGAACAGAGAGACTAGATTCCTGTTTCCATGACAACCTCTCGCACAGCGAGAGAACACACACTCACACACGCACGCACACATATGGAGGCGCCTGGTGCTCAAATATCAACTGGAAACCCGGATATAGTCATGCTCTGTCATTATTAAAATCCAATTAATCAAACACCTCACATTTCAATACACGCATGCGTGAGAAAAATTTAAAAGCGCAGACACGTCATTATCGCTGGAGAGGGGGTGTATTGACGGTCAACGGTCAAAATATTTATATAGCACAATGAAGATTCACCGCGGTGTAACAATTTTCAGCGACACTATGCCTGTGCAGTGAAAGGTTGATTGTACTGCTATGGAAGCAAACATACACCTGAATTGAGCTCGAAATGATTGCATTATTTTAAAGATTTTATAACGTGTTTATGTAATTGATGCGAGCTGCTCTTTATGTAGCCTACCGTATAATGTTTAAATAAGCTTACAGTAGCATGAAAAATTCCAATTAAATCATATATTGTACACTTTTACATCACCATTATCGGTCGATTGTCATTTAACGCAAGAGCTGCTGGTTTATTTTGTGTCACAAAAATGGTTTTCCTGTTACATAAATATTGATCGCAGGCACTACGAGTTCGTCTCAGTGTACAATGGTAACCATCACGATCCACACGACCTTGACCCACTGCTCTGTTCGTGTTTCACAAAGACTAATGTAGTTTTCCTCTTTGTCTGTAATTGTATATTCGAAATGGGATCTCATGTAGCCCATCTTCTGTAGCTATATGCGTATGTCTGTGTTCTGGAAAATAATACATAAGGAGTAAGCTTCGAATTTTATGACCTAAATCCTCGAATTACATTTTCTCGTGGTTTATTCTACAACTCCGCAGAATTTTGAAATAGCCTACTATTCAATATTCTGTTCCTCAGAAACAAGTATAAATTTACAGTATGCTGTTATATTTAAAGTGTTGCGCGCGTCATCACCCAAATAATTTCACATTTGTGTGTGTGACATCCCAATGTCTATTGAACGAAGTTTTGGACATTTCTGTTGGATAGATGGCTGTCATTTATTTCATTCAATTTTTTAGGAGAAAAATTCACTCCGGCGCTGGGGATCGAACCCGGGTCCTTGGTTCTACGTACCAAGCGCTCTGACCACCGAGCTAAGCCGAATTCAATCCACAGCCCCGGATCGAACCTTCCTCCTTCGATGTTTCCCTTTGTGGCCTGACTCCAAGTTAGGCATATATATGTTGACGTGTATCCAATGTCAACTATAAACTAGGAGCGCACTCAGCTGAGTGACTTGTTGGCCGGGAATCCACAGTTATTATGCAGTGCTAGCTGAAAGAATATTATAGATATATTAATTTGCCCTACAGAATTTATCTGTAATATTGACACTCAATATTTTAGGAATTTCTCTCGTAGATGAATGCCATTATTATTCGACCGAGGCGAGTGAAGCCGCGGGCGTAATGTGAACTATCGCGATACGGTATTACAAACGCAGGAGCAGTAGCGCCACGGTTCCGGGCTGCAAGACTCCACTGTCCTTGGTCGAGTAATACCTCTATACTCATTGCACCGAGTCCATAAGTATCTCTTGTGCAGTGCGCGGCATGTACAGCTGTCAAAATAAAAAGTGGCCGCTCTCCTGAAACAAAGTTCCCTTCGGGTATCTTCGCTACAATTCGGAGACAGGCGATGTTACATGTTGTTGGACCACGTTGCCTGATATCTACAGTTATAATTGAAGTATTCTGTGTGTTATCGATAGCATAATGGTAGCGTTCAGGCCTCTTATTCATGAGGTCCTGCGTTCGACTACAACCACGTTTTTTTATGTTCTTTTTTGTTCTGTTTTTGAGAGAGACAAACTATACATAATGGCTCCTTTCTCTTTTACGATTATTTGAATAATTAACATCAGGTTCATTAATATATTATGCCATGACTTTATCATTATGATATTGTGGCTGCAAATGGAAAGAAAAAAGATTTTATTCTCAATAAAAATATCTTTCGTGGCATAAACAAAACAAATTTACTGGCGTCGGCCTTAAAACTTTCAAACAATTAAGCGTTCAAAAAACAAAACAAAAAGCCACAATTCAATATTTAGTCTATCTTCCTCTTATCTCGATCATCTTGCAGTCGAGTGGGCATGGAATTGACTAGTCTTTGCAAATAGCGATTGTCCGTAGACACGATATTCCAGGCATTCTGAACACACATACATAAGTGTTCTGTCCATGGGCATGTCTTTCATTGCAAACCCAGCAATCTCCAATCTTTCCTATTTTCTGCCTTCCTCTTAGTCTCCGCATATGATCCACATATCCTAATGTCGTCTATTATTCTTTTCAACCAGAGATCCAACCAATTAATTTTTCTCTTTCTAATCAGTTTCAGCATCATTCTTTCTTCACTCACTTTTTCAAACACAATTTTATTTCTTATTCTGTCTGTCCACTTCACACGCACCGTTCTTCTCCACATGCACATTTCAAATGCTTCAGTTCGTTTCTCTTCATTTCGTCGTAATGTCCATGTTCCTTCCCCATACAATGCCACACTCCACACAAAGCACTTCACTAGTCTCTTCCTTAGTTCTTTTTCCAGAGGTCTTCTTCTATTAAAAGCTTCCTTTGTTCATGTTTGCAGTATTTCTTGGGAAGGATAGGCCTAAATGCGGTAACATCCCGTTGCTTTCCGCACACCACTATCTCTTTCGCATCTTATTAAATTCCAGGGGGCCCAAGCGTGGAGATGAGGAGAGTGGATTTGACTAATTGGGCCCTCCGGACTTTACCAAAAGTCACGGCAAGGGTTAAATATTAATTCTATCAGGATGTTTGACCCGATCAGAGACCGGGAAATCTCAATTAGCCTTTGCCTCCCGCATCCTGGACTAGCTTCTACGAATCATCAGAAAATCTTAGAGTGTGATTGGGCCAATTTTTCCGAAAATGTTTCCACGCTTTTGCCCTCGTAGCTCAGCGGACGAACGTCGGAATTTAGATGTCAACGTCTCAGGTTCAATTCCTCGTTACTCCTTTTCATTTTATTGTGGTTCAAGATAGTATAATGTAATAATACAAAAAGAAAAACTAATACCAGTATTATGCAACTGGATTTTTCCAAACCTGGTATTAAATTTGTGTTATTTATATCGCTAAAGAACGATTACAATATAAATAACTTGAATATTATTTATAAAGTATCACTAAAGAACGATAACAGAATATAAATGATATATATATATATATATATATATATATCGGTTTGTATAATTAATATAAGATATTGTATAATACGTATTTAATTATCTAAATAAAATAACCTATTTTACAAAGAAAGATGGTTATTTGTGTTATAATAATTACTTACATAAAATACAGATTATTTATATTGCGAAAGAACAATAGCAATATAAATAACTTGAATATTATTTTATAATGCTAATGAAGGAAAACAGAATATAAATGATAACTTGAATATTATTTATATCGCTAAAGAACGGTAACAATATAAAAAACGTGAATATTATTCATATCGGAATTTCACAGATTTATTACAGATGTATTTAAGACATTGTAGAAGAATAGTAATTAGTAACAGTGTCCTATTTATTATTCTTGGAGCCAAATTTGCAACTTTTAAAAGTGTGGTTACTATGTTGAAGTGTATGTGTTGCAACGGATGCTTGATTTGTTATGTATGTGAGTCAGTTATGGGATGCTTGATGTCGTCGCAATGTCGTAATTATAGTTTGATTGTGTTTGTGTGACTATTGTGTATTAATTTATGATGTATGGTACGGAAAGCTGCATATTTGTGTTATAGAAGTGTTACGTATGTGTGTTGGTAATGTTTTTGTATGTTTCAAATTGATAACTGATATTTGTTTTGCAATCGCAATGCCTAATTTACGGATTGTTTATGTTTTGTTTACATCGCATAAGCTAATTTAATTTTTTTTCCATTTCTCTTTATGCTTATCTTTTTTGTGTATAAAACTATAGCCCTAACATACATATGTAAAATAGGGCAAACCCCCATTGGAGATACAATAATAATTATTATTATTATTTATATCGTTATAAAACGATAACAGAATACAAATGATGACTTGAATTTTATTCATATCTCTAAAGAACTATAACAAAATATAAATAACGTGATATCCATAAAGAACGATAACTGGATATAAATGATAATTTGAATATCATTTACATCGCTAAAGAACGATTAAAAAATAAAATTAAAACTTGAAGAAGGCCCGAACCCAGAACCTTTGAATCATTAAACATGCACTCTACCGCTGGTCTACGAGGCGCAGATATGGAACACTTTCATAGTTCCGGAACTGCTTGTACAAGCACATGCATCGTGTAACATCGCCGCGACCCGAAGTGGACTTCGAAAATATTCGCTGTTCACGAGTGCGGCCACTTTTTTTTTTTTTTTGACAACTGTACAACTTACCAGCATTATAACCGGTCGTAGCGCGCGTGTTCAGTAGAGAGATGCGACAGCTCTACCCAGGAAGATGGACATCATTTTCAGCATATGCTTTGATAAAAGGTAAGATCAGCATAACGTTTATTATTACCTTTTATCGACTCATTGTTTGTATGGGACTATGAGTCTAAATCACCACCATTCACCACCGATTCGTTTTACTCTCGTGCGAGAGAGCGGACTGGATTAATCTTGCACAGGATAAGGACCGATGGCAGGGTTATGTGAGGACGGAAATGAACCTCTGTGTTCCTTAAAAGCCATTTGTAAGTAAGTTGTAAGCGAGAGAGCGGTCGAATCTCCTCACTAAACACGCGCGGTACGACCGGTTACAATGCCGGTATAGAACAGGGACATCGTTTTATTTTTACTCACATTTCTAATATTAACCTGGCTATACCTTTGGATTAACGGTTGAGAACCGGAAACACCGTTTGCTACCCTCTTCCACGATTGGAGTTCGATGATACTGGCGTAAAATACAAACCACTTTACTAGGTACTGTATAGGAGGGAAGAAAAGTAGTTCATCCATTTACGTAAACTAGGAAATATCGTGATTTTGAGTTTGATAATTTTCATTAGATTTTTGTTTAATCAAAATAGAGCACTATATTAACAATAAGTGTTTTACTGACGAACTGAGCTATCCATTCGGATAGTGTATATTATATTGTCTACAGCACATTAGCGTACAATATAGAAAATGAAGATAAATTGAAAAACAATCATAATATGGATATTTAAACACATTTTTGAAAATGGTGGCCGTTCATTTCGATACAGGCTTCAGTTCTTTTGTGCATATTATCGCACTGTAGACTATTGTACCCAATTCCAATTACCAGTTTCGTCCTTCGTACTAGTAACTCATGTTGAAATAATTCTGTACCTACTCTATAAAAGAGTACCTTACATACCGTACTGTAAATTCAATCTTCACTTCTGCCCGATCCGAAAAGATAAAATTACTCAGACATGCTGTCTACTGTCCGTCGAAGTGGTTTTGTCGCAGGGTCGTAGAAAGGGGGGGAGTGAAATTACGTGACAATTAATTACTTAACGAGGTCCTTTTATTTAAGTTATTTTAAACAGTTGTATAATATTACGTAGACGTCCAATTCCTAACAGAAATTAATGTTTTCAGAAAATCGCTAAGACAGCCCACTCATTATCCTTTACAGAGGGGCGAGCAGAAACGGGTGAGGGAAACCGGAATGCGACGTAGGCAAACGGACGACAGTACCTGTGCGAAAATTTAATTCAATATTGAAAGCTCTTTCGTCACTGGAAAACGCGAACATATTTCTGGAACGTACTATATCACTTACTCAGTACTGTTTACTATGACCGTAAGGCGACTCTGACTGCATACACGGCCTTGGTTCTGTGTACAGGACGGTTGGAAGTACTAGTAGAGGAGGTGGGAGTAAAGCACATTCAAAAACTCAAGTAGAATAAAAATTGAAGTAAAAATAAAATTATGTCCCTGTATATTGCGATACGAGCATGGTAAGTGCATTCGTCCCGTCTTCTCTAACTTTTCCTCCGTTCTGGTAATGCACTTAACACATGTATTGCATACTATTTTTTGGCCGATCCTATTAAAAAAAGAAATTATTATTAATCATTTTTAATTTAAATAGGCCTAAATAGTTTGTTTTTGGACGCATACATTTTCATGTGTGATCGCCGTTTGTTATTTGTCGATAGATGTCATCCATTTGTTATTATTCGGCGGCAATTGTGAGAATGTTGGAATAAAATAAATTATATAAAGTTTAATTTTGAGTTCAAAAAAGTAGGTATATGACACATTAATTATACCCATACATCAATATAAATAAATAACATATAGAAACTGTCTGTAGGTGACACATTAAATTTTAAATTACTATCACATCGTTCAATACCTTATTTCTTTCTTTCATCTTTGCTAATTCTGGGTTATTGTCCAGCAGAGTTTCCATTTTTTAAATATTAGGTCTTGCGAACCTTCTATCGTGCTGACTTTTGTCATGATTTCCTCCACCAGCAGCCCCAAAAATCTGCAAGTGACTGCTCCCCCCCGTTCTAGTCGTTCAATCACTGCAGGCAGAAAACCAAAATGAGTCCTACTTAGGCTAGGCTTTCTGGTAGATCTGCGAGAAACGAATGTTGCAAAAGGGAAAAATCGATATAAGTTTGCTGAAAAATATAGTAAAACATGCCATTTTCATACTAAATAAATCAAAACATCCAATCATAGCAAGGAATTACAAAACATGCAAAATAAACAGGGTTCATATGAATCTATATTTTATGAAACGCAAAGATAATTAACAAGCTCTAAAATATGCCGCTTCAATAAAAGCATGCAATTCCATGAATATTCCCAGTCTAATAATAACTAGGCTCGAATTTCTATGACGTCATATTTTTATCCTCGTCTCTGTTTAAAAACTTAAATTAAACACATGTATAGCTTTTCGGAACACAATGATATGGTTTTTATTGATCATAAACATTCATATTTTACTATATTTCAAAACGGAGTCATATTTGATCAAAAAAGTAGTGTGAAAGCATATTGTTGGACATATAACAATTGTTTTAACTCTCTCCAAGTATATTATTCACATGTTTTGTGTCAATAATAGCAAGATTTTTTTTTTTTTTTTACGTTTGGTTATTTATTTTGGATTTCCGTTTCTTTAAAATATTTTGTGGGTAAATGAAGTTCGAAGGATTCGCCAGCAGTAAATTGTCAAAACACAAAAGACAAAAGAATGTTAGAAATATAGCCAGATTGTTGCTGGTCGGTCTGGTCTTCACCCACCTTCACTACTTTAAAATATGTGGCGCTTAAAAGGTTCCAATCTCGCTGTTGCCGCTGTTGACATAAACAGTTAGTGACCCTGTTACCATAGCTGTAAAATAATTAGTCCTCAGAGGACAGACGTTGGGCATTTTTCACCCAATGCAAAGAGTTAATATTAACAAACAATTTTGTGGAGTGATGAATAAAAAAGTTCTCAAAGTAAGTTTTGGGCAATATTTAATTTGTTTTGCTCGTATTTCCAAGTTTTATGTCATTTTGAAGGGATAAGTGCATTATTCCCATAGTTTTTAGGTCATGGAAATCCAGTCTTGCTGCAGGATGGATAGTAGCCACTGATTATATCAACTAATCTTTGAACAGTAGCAACAATACATGACATGAAGCCAACGCCACTTGATAAACTGAAGCATCGCCCTCGCTGTCCTGTCGTTTCTCTATAAATTAAGTAAACGTATAAACAAAGCTCGTGAGCAGAAAATACTGTATGTTATTTAATTGATTTGCACTCATGATGCCTTTAGATTATTTTTAGTAGGTTATTTTACGACGCTGTATCAACATCTCAGGTTATTTAGCGTCTAAATGAGATGAAAGTGATAATGAAATGAGTCCCGGGTCCAGCACCGAAAGTCACCCACCATTTGCTCAAATTGGGTTGAGGTAAAACCCCGGAAAAAACCTCAACCAGGTAACTTGTCCCGACCGGGATTCGAACTCGGGTCACCTGGTTTCGCGGCGAGACGCGCTAACCGTTCTCCACAGGTGTGGACCTTATAGATTATTACTATTTCGTTCTGTTGTCTATTGGTCCGTGCCCGGTGACCTTGCTGAAGTGATTAAATCCTACACTGTTATTCACATCCCCATAAAGATAGAATTTGTAAGGAATGTTTGTTCAGGAAAAAAAAAAAAACAGTAAAACATAGGCCTATTTTATGCGTTTCACACTTATTCCTATGTTTTTTACAATTTTTTTTTCTGAAATTTCGAGAATATTCCTATACTTTTCCACGTTTATTCATTTCGGTTATGTGTTTTCGTTTATAGCAATTTTGTTTTAATTTATACAATCGTATTTTAAAGCCCAGGAGTTACGAAACGTCACTTACATGTTCTAAATCAATTTTTCTCGAACTGAAAAAAGTAAGAACGCGAAAATAGAGTAGATCTGTGTTCATTGTTAAGATGCGGCCCACTTTGAAATTCGTGGAAATTCGAAGCTGCCTATGCTTTCCGCCATCAATCTTGTGTCCTTAAATGATGATGTTACTGCTGTAGAGACAGTGCAACAATTTGTAACACACCATGATGTAACAACAAATTATGGAATAATTTCACAATTTGAGGGCATGGTTCTTCTCTTAGGAGCAAGCAGTAAAAAATAAACGACTTTTTGTAAAATAATCACGAGCTATTAAATGAAGATCACACATGAAGAACAATGTAAGTCAATGTCCTAAAATTTTCTGCTTTGGAGTTTGAACTGTAATATATCAATCAGCTTTGATTATTAGCAATTAAAGTTTTCTACAAATAATCTTACATTCTTCAAGGATATGTGTTATACATTTGAGTACTACAGGGTGATCCGTTTGGGTATGGGTAAAATAAAAACACCGTGAAACATTTATTGCTGAATACTGAATATTTGTTGAAACTTTGTGCATACAACACTGAAAGATGGGAGATTCCTCAGAGCTCAACATGACCCCCATTGTGCACCCTGCGTAACTCATAACGGTGATGCAATTCAGTCCTTGTCCGTTGTAACATAAGAGGGGTGATTTTTTGAAAAGCTTGAACAATTTTTACTCTCAGATCATCAATGTTCCTGGATTTCTGTGAATAGACAATGTATTTAACAAAGCCCTACACGAAGAAGTCAGGAGGGTTAGATCTGGGGAGTTTGGGGGCCAAGCCAAAAGATAGCTGCTTCTCGTACTGGGTTTCGCCTGCGACCTTCTGCATGTCTTTTAACACAGAACCTGTTTCTACAAATGTTCGATACCACAACAATATTATAGAATCATATTTAAGTACATTACGCACACCATACTCACGTCGAAATTCCCTTTGAACTCTTTTAACACTCAAATTTAGCATACCAAAGAACACATTGTGCCCGCTGTTAATTTGTAGTAGCCATTTTAATCGTCTACGATTTTAATTTGTCCTTTCAGATTATGCATTGTTGATTGTCATACATGGAAATTCCCATCTTTTAATCATAATATAACCTGCAATAAATTTTTCCTACTATCATAATAGCTTTATAATAATAAATTAATATTATCCATACCCAAACGGATTATTCTGTATATTATAAATGAAAGATGGCTTAACTGTGAAGTTCTAAACTTCTGTTGTGAAAATTTTGTTAAATTGACTTAACTTGTTCTCCCCATATCGTTTTCATATCCTATTTCAGTTCTTATTAAATGCCATTTCAGTTATATGTTTTTCTCACTTATACGTTTTTTCTTCAGACCATCATAAAAACGTAGGCCTATATATTAACTTTTACTGTCGTTACAATAAATTAGAACATGATTTGAACTTTATTGCCTGTATGAGATTAGCAGCTTACATCGTTTACACCTTGCAGTGACAATGTCAAAACCACTAATGCAGTGGAGGCTTCTATTATAAATAAATATAAAATCATCATAGAACTTTGTCCGCAGTATTGCTGCTTTGAAGTTCGTTGAAATCTCATTTTCAATCAATGTGTGGCTTACCACTGTGTTGCACAGAGGCCTTCATATTTAGTTTGACGTTGCGCATCAAAATTAGTGGTTAGCAGATCCCGAAGAGGCACGACCATCACTTCAAGAGGAAGCCGCGTTAGATGAAATACGATACTGACCACTCTATCACCCAACTTCGCTTTGGGAGTTTCTACGGTTTCTGCTAATGTGTTACTGTCAATGCCGCCAATTTTTACTGCAGCGAGCGATATCGTTAACCGGTCTCCCTCCCTTCCTCTCGCTCTAACTGGAAATTTAAGTCAGATTAATTGTTCCCGTTTTTCTTCTTCAATATTCCAATTTTATTCTCCTCACGAGCTCTTTCTAATAGTTCTCAGTTAATGCCTCCATAATTTAATATCTGCCGTGTAATTTCAACTCTCCTGAAAGAATAGAATAACATTTTAATCGACGAAACGAGGACACAGAATCATTGTAACGACACACGTATCGAAGAGGAACAATTGACGCTTCCTCTAAAATTGAGGAGTGTGGGTAGAACCGAACAGCTATTAGAGGCGTAATTCTTTAGCTGTCAACAAAATTTTTAAGATATGTCTAGATGAAACCAGTAACCTCACCATTGACGCTATATTTTACACTCTTTTGTATGTATTTTAGTTTGGATTGGCAGCTACATTTTTAGGTAACATTTCGTTGAAGTATTAACCGTGTGTAAATTTTATCAAATAGTGTGTTCGGCTAAAGTTGTGGTATGTTCTCTCTTCAGTTTATACAGGGTGGACACAAAATCTCGATCCATTTTTGAGTAAACGTTAGCATATTTTTTTTGTTTCACACTAATCTATTAGTATACTGCGCATTGAAGAACGGGTGGATATTGCCAGTGCTTGATTACTCGTTTTAACATATGCAGAGGTGCAACAGGAGTTTACAGGTAAATTCCGAAAACCGGCGCCAACACAAGCAAACATCTCACTCCATGTAAATAAATTTCAGAGGACAGGAAATGTTGCCCACGAATCACATTCTGGTAGACCTTCTATCCCCGAACAGATTGGGGAACGTATTCTAGAGGCCATCGAGAGGTGCCCTCAAGGATAGAGTCGTCGTTTAAGCAACCAGCTAAATAAGTCAAGATTAACTGTTTTGAAGTTCACACTGAAATAGCATCTTATCACAATCAGGTGTTGGACAAACTAGACGACCAAGATTCTGCAGCTCGTAGGCAGTGTGTTATGATTTAATTGAGGCAAAGGCCAAAGTAAATGTATGACTTAGGTTTACAAATACCAGTGTTTACGGTCATTTCATGTTCAGCCATTACAGGTAACACTTACCTGGACATGCGGGAATAATTTCTTGAGTCATTGCTACAGAAGGATGACATTGTTGACACTGTTATCTTTCAGCAAGATGGAGCACCCTCCTCCTCCTCATTTTGCGTTAGGCGTGAGAACATATCTCAAGCAACGCTTTCCCAACTAATGACTAGGCAGAGGTTGAGGTCGAACACAAGTATGGCCATGGTCATGACGTTCACCTGATTTGACGTCCTTAGACTTTTTTGCTTGGGAGTTTATCAAGTTAGTAGTGTACAAAATCAAAATAAGAAATCTACAGGACCTGAAGAATCGAATTTCAGAAGCATCTGTAGCGAACTCTGGCGATGTTGCTTATGAATGTCTTTAGGGCTTCATTCAAACGTTGGACACAGTGCTGTGAAATGGATGGCGGTCATGTTAAATTACGATGACTTACATATACACACACACCATAGCAATAACTCTATATACAGTTCAAGTCCGAATAACCATTATTTCATTAAATGTTTCGGGACTTTATGTCCACTCTGTATTTAGGATTTTAGAATAATGTTCCTGAGAATTTTATCCTTTTACACAACTCTGGACATCTAAAACTGTTAAATCCGATATCTCATATTCTAAATAATGCCAGGATCTTACTTCTTTCTTCTTGTAAGGATCAGGGATCGTTGTGAACTTAAAGATCTATAGAAGCATTCTTCTATGAGGAACTCAGACGAGATATAACCTCCAATAGTTCTGCCTGGAGCCCTCTTTACTCAGGAAGAGAAGTATTCTACATGCCACAAACCTACACGAGCCTCTCAACTTTACTTCCGTTCCCAAGGACGCAGTGTTAATAATATTAGCGCCCTTAAAAATGCATCGGCCGCGGCAGGTTTGTAACCACAAACTTACAGTTATTAGAATCTAACATCATTAATCACTATAGCACTGAATACAACATATAACTAACGTACTGTTCATGAGAAGTTCAATCAAGTGCATACGGAAAATAACATGAAATTAAATAAATCTCGCCATATGAAGACTGAAAAACCATTACAAGAGAAAGTGGAGAAAGCACCTACTAAGAATACGATTGGCTGCATTTTGCTAAGAAAATATATGTTACTTAGATGCAGCTTAATGCTTACAAAGTGAAATGAAATAATCTTACTTACAGGTGAAAATCATAACTGCGAAAGCTATTGGGGGGACATGAAAACGAAAAGTCGTGCTCTACTGATCTATGACAGGACCACTTCAATAGCAAACCATGTATTACAGACAACACAATGAAATGTCTGCTCTGATTAATATCTTCATATTTATTTTCAATCCTTCATATCTGACTGACCAGGTACTTCAGCTGGAACGATTCAGAGAAATACAAATATGAAAGTCTTCATCATCATCTACATTTCTTTTTTCCTTCTTTTTATACCGCTCCTTTCATCAGGAGACAATATAACACATACATTTGCAAAAAAAAAAGTGTATTCAGAAATTCATCACTATGTTGGACCGGTCTCATTTCATGAGGATACTTCTTCCCTCATGAGGACTCGAATCAGCACTCATTAGTCATTAGACAACGCGGCTAGGCTCGATACTGTCATAGGCCCTACATTTACCACACGTAAAATATCCTTGCTTCTGAATGAAAGACTTCAGTCAAAATTTGCCGGTGTTTTCTCGCCCACGCCATACCTACACCAGTAATATACTGAATACCAGTGGGTATTGTCGTTTATGGCCAGCTATCGAAACTCGTATATCTTACCCTGAAACCATATTGTTTATGATATGAATGATTAGAAGAGTTTAATGAAATACAGTGTGTTGGTTGAATGAAGTTTGTAATATTGAGGAAAATGAGAGAATCCCGAGAAAAACTCATCTTCCGATCTTGTCCCTACACATACCATTACAGTCAGCGCCGGAGATCAAAAGAGTTCATGGAATGATAAGCTTGCAATCTATCGTGTTGCAGGAGCAAAGCACAGCTTATATTCTAGTGCATATCAGTCTTTAGGCATATTGTGTTTTCTTTGAATTAATGATGATGGTCGTGGTGATGATATAATAATGACTACGACGATGGTAGTAGTGGAGTTGAAGATTATTGAACTAATGGAATGGTAAATACAATATAAACTCGTCCAGTTGAGTAACGGTTAGCGCGTATGGCCGCGAAACCATGTGGCCCGGGTTCGATTCCCGGTCGGGACAACTTAGCTGGTTGAGGTTATCTTCCGGGGTTTTTCCTCAATCCAATATGAGCAAATGCTGAGGAACTTTCGGTGCTGGACCCCGGACTCATTTCACCGGCATTATCACCTTCACCTCATTCAGACGCTAAATAACGCAAGATGTTGAGGAAGTGGAACGAAACTCCGAAAGCCCCGCTCATGTCCTTTCCGCTTACACTGCCTTATAAACAGACACACAGTAGGCACTGTGCATCAGTGATGGATTTCAGGCGACCAGCGAGAGCGAAAGTTCGTAAAAGCTATGATGAAATCCGTCACTGAGCAGTGCTTAAACTGCCGGTCGACTCGTCTCAGCTGGAGAATGTGCAGTGAGGAGTTAAGGGGATGCTGTAAGACTCAGTTGAGTTAATAGCGCCTACGCCTGATTTATACTGATCGTATTTTAGTGCAGCATAACAGGGACATCGCATGTAATCACAACTTGTGCTGTATATGAATAGACAAAAGTAAATAAATAGATGTAGGCCTACTTCGCGTGAGTAGAATTACGCAGTTGCTTCCATATTGTTATTAAGTATTTATTTGTAATTGTTTCTGGATATAGCGATAATTTTGTAGAATAGTATTAACACAGTTTTATGAGCTAACGGGCTCTATTTGATCTGAGAAAATCAAACCGATCCGACTGAGAAAAGCAAAAGATTCGCCTTTTGATATAAATACTCATTTGTTTTTGTGGTAGTGGAAGTTGCAATTTTGACTTATCAAGTGTTAAAGGGTTGAATGTAAATCACGAATCGTCAGGGGCGTGTTCATTTTTTCAGCCCCCCTCTGCCATTTCTTTGAAAGAAGGGAGGAACTACGAAAGACTTTAGTTAGATTATCAAGATCCCTAGCGGTGACATACCGCGACTGCCAAGCAGGAGTTTACGTGTTCTCATAACGACGTTCAGTACTTTCCCAGCACGTGAGACGCGTGGATAAAATTAATCTCTTTTATAAATCACTGCACTACCAGACGGCAATTTCAGCGGCGGAGTTATGCAGCGTCGATGAGATGAAGGATGATGGTTAGATAAATATTTGGGAGTTTGTTGATGGTTGGGAAATATGGGAGAGTTTAATGATTGTTGGAAAAATGAGTAGAAGTTTGATGTTTGCTACGCAAATAAGAAGAGGTTTGTTGATTGTTGAGCAAATATATGGGAGTGTATTGAGTGACGAGTAGCAAATAAGTCTGAGTCCAGTGTTTGTTGAGAGAATAAATAGGAGTCCGTTGATTGTTTGACAAATAAATCTGACCATTTTTTGGGCAAATGATTGGTTTTATCATATTCATTGAGGAAGTAAATGGATGTTCGATGATTATTAAGAAAAAATACAGAAGTCGATTATTGATAATAATAAATAAGGGAAAATTTGATGATTGTTACAAGTGATAAATGTTTAATAATGATTTTAGAAATATAGTTTTATATCGTGATTGGGCAAATGAGTTCGATAATGATTGACCAAATAGAATATGTTTCTTTATAAACAGACATAGACCTGAGTTTTATTATTAAAATTGATAAATAGTAAGTTCAGTAATTGTTCGATAAATATAAGTGAGTTCAGTAATTATTTAACTAATAGGAGTGAGTCTGATAATTAATAAATATGAGTGAGTTTGACGATTACTGATCAAATAGATGTGTGATTGATTATGGTTAGACAAATAAGAGTGAGTTTGATAACTTTTGAACAAATAGGAATGCTTTTGATAATAATTGGACAATCATAAGTCACTTTAAATATTATTGAACAAATAGTGGATTTTATGGTAGTAGGGCGAATAATGTTTGATTATGATGGTCAAATAATTTTTGATTATGGTGGACAAATAATGTTTGATGATTATAATGTTTGATATTGTGGCCAAATAATGTTTGATTATGCTCGGCAAATAATGTTTCATCATAGTTGTGTAGAGTGTGGCAGAAACATGGACATGGAGGAGAATGGAACGTGTGAAATGGACAGACAGAATAAGAAATGAAGCTAAGTTGGAAAGAGTGGATGAAGAAAGGATTATGCTGAGACTGATTAGGAAGAGGAAGAGGAATTGGTTGGGTCACTGGCTGAGAAGATTGGAGAATGCTGGGTTTGCAGTGAAAGACCTTCACTTGGGCAGAACACTAAATGAATGAATAGTTGTATAAGTATTGTGTGGTTATGGTGTTTGTTCAAAAGTATTGTTGGTCAGTTAGTAGTTTGACGATAGTTGGACAAATGGAGTAAATTTGACGCTTATTCAACACATACGAGGAGTTTGGAGATGATTGGACTAATATGAGTTGACAAATAGGCTAAGTTGTTTAATGATGAATCCATAAATAGGACTACGGTTAGACCATTTAGTGAATGAAAATTTTTAGGGTACACAGTAAATAACTATTCCAGAAAACGATGGATATATAGGCTTCGGCCGTGACCTAGTGAAAATATAATTATATGGCTGTGAATTTAGCAGATCCGGGTTAATTTTCCATCAGGCTAGTTCAGATTTATTTATCTTTCATGAGAAATGGATTTCTGTCCCTTGGTGTGTGTATGTTGTGTCTTGAATTAAGCGATATTGTAGGCCATACAGATATAACCAGAATGTTTCGCTGTTTTGTGGTGGCTTAAATACTGTTAAGAATTTAGAAAAGAGACACCATGGAACTGGTAAAAAAAATCTAGTCTTCGAGTATATTATGGTGATTTTGACGGAGAATCAAAGGAAGCTAGAGACTTATTTCCGAAAGGGATAAATTATCGAGAAGAGTTGGGAAGAAACAGAAGATTATTCGGTGCTAGCAGGTGCCTAAAAATGTCGCCTTCTCTAATATTTCCACAAGCAAATTATTTGGGTTAATGCTACTTGATGAAGGATTGCATTACGGATGAGGAGCGTCGTTTGGAATGCTATTATTACATTACAACGAGGATGTTGTTAATTGGACGTATAACGTTACTTATTTCTGGAGAATTGTGTTACCGGCATCAATAACATTGTATGGCGATATGATCCAGCTACATCATCAGTGAAACCTTATATGTACTTCTCGAATTTTATATTGGAAATGTGTCTATTTCTGTCACCGATTGAGTATGTGCTTTCGAATGGTCGTAACAGGAACACAGGTAACTGTGTTTTATTTAATTGAATTAAAGCAGCAGGAGCAAAGCGGTTTTGATTTATTGAAAATTCAAACCTCATGTATTCAAACCTCATGTGAATGTACGTACATAAACAACAAACAACATTTCTCACAAGATGCAATTTTTGTTGCTTTGTGAGTAAACAATAAAAGTTAGAAAAAAAAGTTTCAATAAAAGTTGTTTCTTTTTAAAAGTAGTTTCCAATGGTACCTTCAATGACCCATGTTCTCATTTGAAATTTCTAAGTTGACCATAGGTACTCCTACATCCGGTTTGTTACGGGAAATGGTACTATCACGAATCGATTCTTTACATAGGTTTAGGTTATCAAATTTTTTTTTATGAACAACCAGTATCATATTGTCTTCGAGAAAAGAGAGTGATACGTGTGGTCTGTAACACCCGGTATATACATATGTACAGTATATATATATATATATATATATATATATATATATATATATATATACGGAGACGGAAATAGTTTCTTACCATTATTTCTTTGTCCGTTGCATAATGTAAGCGTAAATATATGCGACTTAGTTCATGGAGGCCAACAACACGAGCCATTCGCCCTTAAGCAACGTTACCTAGTTGTAATGTTAGGACTCAGTCGCTGTTAGGTATGATAAAGTAAATAGTACATGCGCCTAGACAAAATATTGTAGCTCAAAGATGAGACGTATGAACTAAGTCGCGTGAAAGCATTATAGATAGTAATACTGCACGGTGCATTGTGGCACATTGGTTTGAATAGTTCATTACGTTGCAAGAACATGATTAACATCATACGCTTACGTGCACAGAGTTGTTTCATGCTAAATACATTGGTAAATTAAATCTTTCGCTCCCTATTGATCATCTCTAATACAACCCATGTGTTAATATTGCAACAGAATCATTTTTATCTGTACGTGCTAAATGCAGTCATATAACTCGTTCAAAGAGAGGATATATCAGTTAGTAGTGGATAATTCTATAGAGAGTGGAAATTAACTGCACTTCTGTGGAAATAGTACGTAACGCTCTTATATATTTTTATGTGAACCATACTGCACTGAAGGGATAAAGCATTGTTATTTATCACTGGTGAGAGATTTACCTGGGACTTTTCTCATTGCTGAATGACATATGAAAACACGACATTTCGGAGATAGGATTTACCTTCCAGTACGTAAATACTAGGAAAAATCTTTCTCTACAAATTAGGTCAGTGAATATAACTATCTTGTTTTGGCATGTTTTGACAGTCTCACTAAGTAGAATCTGTTTTTCTTGACCCTCATCTTCCGCTTCTTTCTCCTCCTCTACCTCGCTTTCCATGCCCTTCAGTATTTCCCCTTATTAATGTAGAAATATTGCTCATTCACATAGATTCAGCAATGAAAACACTAAAAAGTTGTCATTGCGATATATTGATTTCCAAACTAATCTAGCAGCTTGGTTTATTTTGTATGAACGTTTGTTTTTTGGCCATCGCACATACTTACCTACTTACTTACTGGCTTTTAAGGAACCCGGAGGTTCATTGCCGGCTTCACATAAGCCCGCCATTGGTTCCTATCCTGAGCAAGATTAATCCAGTCTCTATCATCATATCCCACCTCCCACAAGTCCATTTTAATATTATCTTCCCTTCTACGCCTCGGCCTCCCCAAAACTCTTTTTCCATCCGGCCTCCCAACCAACACTCTATATGCGTTTCTGGATTCGACCATACGTGCTACATGCCCTGCCATCTCAAACATCTGGATTTAATGATCCTAATTATGTCAGGTGAAGAATACAATGCGTGCAGTTCTGTGTTGTCTTTCTCCATTCTCCTGTAACTTCATCCCTCTTAGCCCCAAATATTTTCCTAAGAACCTTATTCTCAAACACCCTTAACCTATGTTCCCCTCTCAAAGTGAGAGTCCAAGCTTCACAACCATAACAAACAACCTGTAATATAACTGTTTTATAAATTGTAACTTTCAGATTTTTTGACAGAAGACTGGATGATAAAAGCTTCTCAACCGAATAATAACAGGCATTTCCCATATTTATTCTGTGTTTAATTTCCTCCCGAGTATCATTTATATTTATTACTGTTGCTGGCCATCGCACATTATCGACTAAAATACTCGTATTTGCTGTGGACCTTTGATATGAAATTGGACTCCACAGAAAGCGAATATGTTTCTGCTATAATAATTCACAAGCAAAAATGAAGAAGAGAAAAAACGCAATGAACCATGTTGCGTATATTCGAAATTTCATAGGTTATAATAGGCGGTTTTTATAAAATGTTAAGATGCTTCGAAAAGAGGAAGAAGAGAAATTCAACTAAGCATACAGAGTTTATTCTTATGTCTCGTTTAGTTGGAAATTGCTTAAAATGACAAATTCAATGAAGTAAGGTCTGTGTCTATGTGCGTACGTGTGTGTGTGTGAGTGAGAGAGGGAGAGAGAGAGAGAGAGAGAGAGAGAGAGAGAGAGAGAGAAAGGGGGGAGGAAGAATTTAGAGAGTAAAGAAAACATAGAAAAATCATATTTGATCTCGAATCTCCGGCGTGAAAAGCCAACCTTATAATCATTCGCCCAAAAGTGCTCCTTAAAATTTCTGTCGCTCAAATGTTTGGATATCCCTGCGTTGTTAAAATATGCTTGTAACCTTGTGAAGATGTTTTTATTCTGAAACAAAAAGGAAAAACAATCTGAGAGTTTGTTTCATTCATCTGAATGCATACGGGGTGTGATTCCTCAGCCCCTTTATTTCACAGCCGCAGAATGTGCTCTCTACTTGGAGCCATCTGGATGGAGGCGACGTATTTCCGAGTGACGGTTTGTGGTTTCACGCTTTCCTTTGCTGAAGGGGGAGACAAAGAATGAGAATTTTTGGTAATCGATATTCTTTTTATATACAGCTGCAGTGAGAAGTGGTTCTTGTGGTGGTAAAGCTAGCCTTTGTTATGATTTGTGTGGTGGGAATACGTGGCGCAGTCACGAAACAGCCATTCATCTCGTTCAGTGTACAGATAGTGGCGATGATCTAAAACAGGTATAGGATCATAGCCTACTTTATGAAACACCCATGAAAAGGCTGCTACACTTCCTTAATCCCAATAAGAGCAGCTACTGGCTTATAGAAATACAGGCTGTTTTCATTTTTAGCTCTCAGTTGTTTGGAAGTTATAGCGAATTTGGTTACAAATATAGCGGACTGGTTTCGATTCCCCGTAGAAATATGGAACTTTTTTTTTTTCATTTAATAAGAATTGGATTTTTGCCTTCGATTTATTCTGTTTTGACTTAAACTATGGTCTTGCGCTATATAAATGATTTTTGATTTGACAACTTGTGACACCGGAGCGTATTTCTCTTTTTGGAGCAGGGGCGTAATAACATCCATTGTAGCTATTAATATAACGTTTAAGGTACAGTAGTCCCGAAGTCATGTTTCCGTAAAATATGAAAATAATAATAATAATAATAATAATAATAATAATAATAATAATAATAATAATAATAATAATAATAATAATAATATAATATTGTTCACATTTACAATATCTTTATTTTTACGGACGTTTTGCAATTCTTTCCTTTATATTTTAAGAGTCCACTACAAGAATGATGGATGTCATTTGGAATACATTTTTCAGGAGAAGCAATTGAAAGTTTAAAATGCTTAGCTCTCAAAGCTTAACTGTGATTTTCCGATCATTACTGGACAATGACTATCAGTGTTAATGCCATATAACTCTCTATATACATTCTATATATCTTAAGCTATGCATTGTCAGTCTTGGTTCATTTTCGACAAGAAAGTGACATCAATCATTTTTGCAGGGACTCTTCATTTACTTACAAATGGCTTTTAAGGAACCCGCAGGTTCATTGCCGCCCTCACATAAGCCCGCCATCGGTCCCTAGCTTGTGCAAGATTAATCCAGGCTCTATCATCATATCCCACCTCCCTGAAATCATTTTAATATTATCCTCCCGTCTACGTCTCGGCCTTCCCAAAGGTCTTTTTCCCTCCGGTCTCCCAACTAACACTCTGTATGCATTTCTGGATTCGCCCATACGTGATACATGCCCTGCCCATCTCAAACGTCTGGATTTATGCCATTCCCATCTAACCTAACCCTTTGTACTCCCACCCACGAAGTCTATTCCATATCTAGTTAGTTCTTTTGCTACTAATGTTACCTCTCCTGTTCTATAAAGACTAGTTAAATTCCACGTACCAAATCTCATAACCTTATTCCTTTGCTGTGGTCGCGACAGAGAATCAGTCCCATTCCGAGGCTTAGGGCCTATTGTATGAATTCGTAACAAGCTGTTTTTTACGGTGATGAATTGTTAGTCCTTCGCCCAACCCCCAAGCTGGAGGACCATCCCTTATCGGTTGTCCACGACCGCTTATTCAATATATTCGCCGCTACCCTCCATATCTGGAGGCCGTCTCCTCTATCCGCAACCTGAGGATGCGCCATGCCGTGGTGATGGGGACCCACAATACATGGCTTTTATATGTACTTAAATGCATTAATTTCCTACTTTAATTATTTATTATGATTCTATTTTAAGAAATAATGGCTGCCACTGAAATTTTGTTGCAATAAATGTCTGGATAAAAATGCCAAAATGATTTATGTATATTCTATACCTTACATTCAGTCACAGGATACCGAATAATATGTAGGCCTATGATTTAAGGAACTCGCAACGAAATTATGATGATTATATGAAAACATCAGTTTAAGAAAATTAATACCGACAGTTCCGAATATGAAAATAATTATAGGGAAGTGACATTCACATCACGCAATTGACACTTTTTTTTTCTAAAATAAAGTTAGGAAGTTTCCGAAAAAAAAAAAACATTAGAGTTATTAAAATGCTTTCATTCATATTTTATTTCCACTGTCACTCGGACGACTCGGAGAGGAGCTTATCGCGTCTGTGGCTGCTGGATGGCGCGTTGGTCTTCCATTCAGGCGGTCCGAGTTCGATCTTCGGCCTGGTCGTAATGGAATTTGTTATCAACAAAACAGACGGTGCAGGGAGTTTTCTGGAAGTACTTCCGCTTCCTCTTTATTTCCACCAGTACTCTCCACCTCCTCTTATTTAATTTATCTTCTGCAATAGTTATAAATCGGAAATGAAGCCTTGTGGTTAGTACGGGACTCTGATGTTGATATAAGATTTAAGAGATTTGGGGCTCCAGGCCCCGGAACTTGTACTCGTCTGGATCTTGACTCGGCCAGGATGGCCATCCTGTCAGCATCGGATTTACGAATGTTACCCATGCTACGGTCAGATTTGAAACGATCGTCACATGTGTATAAAGCTCATAATGTGTCAAAAGTGATTTGGAGCATGGATGCGTCCAGAATCTGCCTGTTAAGACTGTTATTTATTGCATACATAATTGTTCTTAAATATTATATCTACATTATAGTTAAGGGTGGGTTCCTGGAAAACAAAAATTTAACAGGACCACTATTAATGAATGATATACAGGGACATCATTTTATTTTTACTTCAACTTTTATTGTACCTGAGTTTTTGAATGTACTTCACTCCCACCCCTCCTACTAATGAAGTTTCAACTGTTCTCCAGACAGAATCAAAGCCGCATATAGTAAACAGCACTGAGTTATTGAGTGTAGTACGTTCCAGAAATATGTTCGCGTTTTCCAGTGACGAAAAAACTTTCAATATTGAATCATATTTTCGCACAGATACAGTCCGTTTGCCTACGTCGCATCCCGATTTCCCCCACCTGCTTCTGCACGCCCCTCTGTAAAAGCAGGGCTGTCTTAGCTCTTTTCTGAAAGCATTAATTTCTGTTAGGAATTGGACGTTTACCTAATATTATACAACTGTTTAAAATAACTTAAATAAAAGGGTATCGTTAAGTAATTAACTGTCACGTGAGTTTCCCCTTTCTACGATCCTGCGGCATAACCACTTGGACGGACAGTAGATAGTATGTCTGAGTAATTTTATCTTTTCGGATCGGGCAGAAGTGAAGATTGAATTTAGAGTACGTAAGGTACTCTTTTACAGAGTAGGTACAGAATTATTTCAACACGAGTTACTAGTACGAAGAACGAAACTGGTAATTGGGATTAGGTACAATAGTCTATAGTGCGATAATATGCACATTAGAATTGAAGCCTGTATCGAAATGAACGGCCACCATTTTCAAAAATGTGTTTAAATATCCATATTATGATTATTTTTCAATTTAACTTCATTATCTATGTTGTACGCTAATGTGCTGTAGACAGTATAATATACACTGCATAATGAATACGTTCGCATGAATAGCTCAGTTCGTGAGTAAAAACACTTATTCTTAATACAGTACTGCATTTTGATTAAACAAAAACCTAATGAAAATTATCGAACTCAAAATCGCGATATTTCCTAGTTTACGTAAATGGATGAACTACTTTTCTTCCCTCCTATACCTAGTAAAGTGATTTGTTTGTGTTTTATGCCGGTATCATCGAACTCCAGTCGTGGAAGGAGGTAGCGAACGGTGTTTCCGGTTCTCTAAAGGTATAGCCAGGTTAATATTAAAAATGTTAGTAAAAATAAAATGATGTCCCTGTACAAATTGCACATAATTTTGATGACAATTAATATAGATATACATATGTCTACATTATAACTTTATTCATATAACCCCTTAATATAAGAGTATTACCAAATGTAAAGATTTTGTTCCTAACAATTTTAAAATGGCTATCTATTTTTTGCCAAAAGCGATTTTTTTTACATTAACGCTGTTGTTGCACCCAGTTCTGTCCCTTTTAATGAAATTTTATGGTCTCGTCTTCCTGTATTTATGGAATGTTGTTCGTGTCTATTCTCTAGATTAACTTAAGTTATACGGCACGTTGTTGGGTATTCGCGTGTTTTTCATTCACACATGTCAAGTTAGACAAAATCACAGCTTTTGCTATATGCTATAAATATGTTTAAAAATCTTTGAATCAATGAAAGAGTAGAATAGTATTATAAAATACACATTATTTAATAGTGAAATAGATCGGATTAAAAGAAGCGAAGAAAACGGGATTCGATCCTACAACCTAGTGGTATATTATTTTCTCTCATATACATGCTAAAAGTTACATTCATTAGATCACAGAAGACGACCTCCATATGATGGAGGTAAACCTCCAATTTCTTTTCGGTCTTCCGTATTTGTAGCACTTGAGCAACAGCGAAGGATTACGAGTTTTATGTTGAGATATGTTTGCACTGTCCATGCTTATGATGTCTTGCTCAGTTTGGGCAATTACGAGTAATTATTATTTTGGAAAGCTTGGTGAGAGCGATGTTGCGCTACTTATGAATAGCACGGTGTAATGTTGAAAATAAATGTGGTTTATTGAAACTCGTGAAGTTGGTAACAAGGGCCTTGTTCAAACTTGAGATATTTAAAGGCCGAGTTGAGGAAGCAGTGGGCTAAAGTTTAATTTTTCCTCAAGTAATCTAGTGCCTTAAGCGTTTGCTTTACATCTCTTGGTTATATATCTGCTTATACTTGGCTTGTTTCTTGTTTCAGGTACGTATCATGTGGAAAATGAAGTTGTTGGTGAGTAATTGTGTAGGAATGTAGCATCCAGTTTGAAAGTTATTTTTTATTATTATTATTATTATTATTATTATTATTATTATCATCATAATCATCATCATCATTACTATTATCATCATGATTATTTTCATCATAATCATTGTTGCCGTTTTGGTAGTAGTAGCAGCATTAGGTATTATTAAGACTATTTCGTTTATATGACGTCATTCTATTTTCGACCAATGAAGTGTAATAAAATTTTGAATTCCAACCAATCAACAGTCAGACATCGCGATAATTTTTGCAGCTAGATTTATCGCCCTCAATTTATCGCATGGTCGTTCTTTTGTTTAGTCAGTGTCGCCAACTGTTTCTCCGTAAATCGATGAGCATGAATCCATTAATATGCGTCTGCACGGTTAAAGTTTTCTGTCAACTTTACGCGTTTACACATTTAAGCAATGAATGCAATATTGGTATTTAATATTAACTAATATACTTACGCAGTGAAGACGACGTTCAAAACGGCTCACCATGTAGACACAAAATCTTCATGCGTGTTAATTGAACGTACGTTTTAAACTAGATTCTTTCAATATTCTTCCCAGATTGTATACATACGCTCATGGAAAATTGAACTGTATAGATGCAGTTTAGTTACTTTACACACTACAGCGAGAATGTGTTTGTCGAACAATGGAAAATGCTTTCCTGTAGCACAGAGTAAGGTCGAAATAAGGCATAGTTGACATAGGCCACACTCCCAGAGGTAACCTAACCTAATTTAGCCTATCAAATTTGTATTACGTGAATGAAATTAAACAATTAATAGAAAATCAGATGTTCAAATTTATGTAACATCAGCGTATATTAAACCCAAAGATCTTTTATAGTATTATATACAAAGTCTTTGATGAAACTACCTTCCCTATGGCGTAATAAAATTTGTGTTTTTAATTACCTGTACAGAGATGATGTAGCAACATATGTCTCGCTGTAGTGTGAATACATAAGCATTGCTAGCTGTTTCCACACATATTACATAGTTCATGATTCTCGGTGTAGTGTATAATGTAACGATGAATTACTGAATAAAGTGCGAGATTTTACTTCCACTTCTTCATCTTCTAATTCCATGTCCATTGTAGGTTATCAGAAGAAAATTACACTCCTTCATTCAGATTTGATAACTGCTTTTTCACCAATTCATTTAATTGTCGTATTAATCAGGTTACTTGCAATTATATTATAAAATGTTTAAATTAAATTATAATTTCAGCTGGTAATGAAAATGTGTTTCTGTTATAATAATAAGAGAAAAGCGCAGTACATGTAATTAACATTATTAAACCTGTATTTTACTTTTCGCAATTGACATTACTGAATAACATCCAATTTCTTTATTGCAGTAATCGATATTCATCTATTTCAACTTCACAATGTCTGAATAGGTTAAATATTCGTAAATATACAATTATTACCATTTTGTGAGCGAATTTTAGGGATATATTATTTACGTTTTATTTTATTCACAAAATAGTCCTAATGAATGTCACTCGAGGTCTGAGATTTTCCAGATAAATCCACTCACTTCGCTCGTGGATTTATCGGGAAATCTCAGACCTCGAGTGACATTACTACAGATAAATTGATAACGATATAAAATTTTACTCATAGTTTCACATGTAGATATTCAGACGAAGATGATGGTAATGTTACAATGACGCTGACGAAAACAACGATGGTGATTATTACGATGGTGATTGTGTTAATATTGGATATTGGAAACGTGTATTTCCGAGTAAATTTTCGAACATTATTTTTGCAACAATGCCCTTATGTCACTATATTTCGCAGAATAGAAGTTAAAACGATGTTGTCCTATTTTTATGAAAGTAGGACGACACATCAGTGTTATCATCTTTTTCCGCCGCGATATACTCCTCTCTCTACCCCGAGTCTCGGGTGGGGTGAAGAATCCTTAAAATAAAGTAAGTCTGATGCGGCGATACCACATTGTCATTCATATTGCTGTCACGTCTAGAAGACACATTAGTTGTCATGACGGTAAAGAATTCTCGGTTGGTTCAGACTTTGTAATGATGTGGCGATCGTGAAATATTACCAGTGCTACTTCTTCTTTATTCTTAGAGATCTTGCTTTTCATGTCCATTTTACGGATCGTTACGACACATAGATTAAGTCATTGAAGTAGTAGCGGTATCAAGTTATTACGTCATTGTGCTATACTTCGAGGAATAATACAATATACACGGCTGTTCAAAAAGAATATACCCGTTTTAAAAGAAAACAAGAAAGATATTTGCATAGGTACGATGATGGGGTTTTCACCAGATGATAGAAACATTTTCCAAGTTTGGTATGTTACATGCCATTTTTTTTTCCAAAGTAACCTACGTAATGCAACAGAAATGAAAGAAAATGATTACGCTTTCCACCTAGTTTTCTTAGATGAAGTAACATTCTACTTAAGTAGATATGCGGAAAAATGAATCGACACAATGTGCATATCTGGGACACGGAAAAATCACACCAATCATAGAACACGTAGGCCTTTGGAATTCACCAAAGGCTGAAAATTCCTGCGCCATTTCTCATCGAAAAATATATTAACCTTTCTTCTTTGTATGACATGTTACAAAACTAATTATTCCCACAGCTAGGTGAGGTCCCGATGACTTCATTTTTTTTACCAAGACTGCGCCCGACGTCATTTTGATCTTTAAGAACATTCACAATTGAACCTTTCAGAGCAGAAATGGTATAAGTCAAAAATGGGTAATGAGGGTTAAAGTAAACATTCTGTAAAATACAGCGCAAAGTAGCAATTAATATTGAATTTATTTAAACTATTAGTAGTCAGTGGATAGCACGAAGGACATATTAATTACTACTTTGCGCTATATTTTATAGAATTTTTACTTTAAACCTCATTACCCAATTTTGACTTACACCACTTCTGCTCTGAACGGCTCAATTGCTGGATCTGACGTATCAGTATCTATGATCTTGTTCTACACCGCTCGACACCTCGGCCTCCGGACCTAACTGCATGCGATTTCTTTGAGTAGGACTACGTGAAAAAAATGTAGTGTCTTATGCCACTGCTGTCCTCAAATATTTAAGAACAGTATCGTAACAGCATCGATACAACTATTAAAGTAGTTACAAGGGACTCGTTGGATCAGATGTGTGAGAATTTGGCTGTAGTGTAGATTTGTGTACTGTGGCTAGAAGTGCACATATGGAAATTTTGTGATATGATATTTGGAGAGTTTATCTACAATCATTGTAAACCGCATTATAGCTATTGTGTCTTATCTCAATGCAATCATGAAAACAAAAGCTTTTTGAGTTATAGTTCAGCTGAAACAATTAATAAGTACATGCAGGATTCCAAAATTTCGGAACATTTCAAGCAAGTTAAAATTAATAAAAAACAATTAACTCAACGCCATCTAAAGTTACAAGAAAATAATACCGTTCACGTAAAAGCTGATAAAAATGACGCCGTAGTACTAATGAATAAAGAACACTACATTGAAAAAAAAATTAATGATTTTCTTGCAAATAACCACGTAATTGAGCTTAAATCCGACCCCACAGATTTCTTCCATAACCAAATAAAAACCGCGATAAAAAAAAACTCTCCTGATCTTATTCAACCTAATGCTTCCAATACATTTACGCAAATTAATCCTATTTTCAAGCATAGTATCAGATGGCAACAGGAGTGGAGAAAGGCAGAAGGGGAGAGAGAGGAAGGCTGAATCGACGAAAGAAGAGACGGGTGAACGAGAAAGCGAAACAAGTGCGGGGAATAGAAGAGGAAGTAGTGAGTGTGTAAAGCGTGCCAGGAGTGAGAAAAGAGGGGGCAATAGTGGACAAAAACCTGTCTATAATCTGAGGAAATGGTGCATCAGTGGGTTGAAATAATAGTGGGTAGCTAGGAATGGTAAATGGAGGTGATCTGTAGTTCTTTTGTTCCAGTGTTAAATTGTGTTATAAATAAAGTGAAAACAATGTTGACAGGATACGAGCGCTAATGTGTGGTGGAGAAGTGTTTAGTCAGTGAATATATTATTAGTTCAAGTTTGCAGTGAAATAGTCAACAAGGGTTAGGTCTGTTATATTAAATAAGTTATGTGCATTGTTATTTAAAATATGAAATTAGGTTGGAGGGAAGAAATATTAATTAATTTTAGAAATTATTTTTAGAATTTTTTAAGGGAACTGAGAAGAAGAGAAGGGAAGTAGAATAATAGTGGATAAAGTAAAATGATGGTCAAGTGAAAATGAAGGGACATCAAAGACATGGCAAGAACAGGCTTCAAGGATCAATACACGTCTTGTTTAAAATTGTAAATAGTGCAAGTAAGGGAATGCTGGCCCGAATACAGAAATGTGAAGGGCCAGCAGGACCGTAGATTTTTTTTTTGAGAAAATATATCAAATATCAAAATATCAAATATCCTATTTTCAAAACCTTACTCAAAACTCATAAGAACACATTGACTATGGGACCCATAGTAAGTAGCCACAAAAATTCATTTACTACTAAAAGCACTACACATTTAATAAAATTGATAACAAAATTAAAAAGCTTCAGGCAAAACCAAAATGCTTACACTTGATATTTCAAATTTGTATACCAATATTCCCATTGACGAAACCTTGAATAAAATACGAACAAAACATCCAGTTAAACCCGTAGCTGATAGATCAAGTAATTCATTTACTGAACGTTTCCTTAAAACAAAACTATTTCTTGTTTAATAATAGATTGTTTCAACAACCCGAAGGTTTAGCTGTGGGGAATCCCCTTTCGGACTTACTAGCCGAAATCTTCTTACAAGACTTAGAAAAACATCACATACAAAATCTCGTAAATAGGCACAATATTTCCACCTATCTTCGATATGTCGATGCTACTCTTTTCATTTATGAAGATAATAATAATGACATTGATGCTATTCCCAGTTCTTTCAATGATTTGCACCCCACCATAACCAGCTGTTAACCGATCCATAACAATTTTTTAGACCTCAAAATTTTCATTAAAAATCTCAGATTTTACTTTGATATATTCCGTAAATCTACCTTCACTAACCACTTTATACATAGTCTTTTTAGCCATCCCGAGGTTCGTAAAATTAGTAAATTCCGGTTTCCCATTAAGTAAATCCAATTATAACAAAGAGTACAAATATATCACCTCCTTAGCTCAGGATAATGATTGCCATAAACATGTAATTGACAATTTGCTCAAAAAACGGTAAAACAAGTTATTCAAAAACCATTACACTTCACTTGAACCGGCAAACCCTAAATCTAAGAAAATATGGACTGGTATGACCTATTTTGGACAAATATCTAACCGACTAAACAATTTAAAAAACATAATATAAATATTGCCTTTCGCACTAACAACAAATTAAACAGTATCCTTCCCAATAAACTCCATAATAGAGGTAAATTTCAAAATGGAGGAGTTTATATGTTAAAATGCAAAAATTGCTCCAGTAAATACATTGGTTAAACCCGTAGAAACTATATAAACCCGAAACAATGAACATGTTTCCGACTTCAAATACAATAGAGGAAAATCAAAATTTGCAACACATTTAATAGAACACGGCCATGAATTAACTAACATAAACGAAGCCTTACAGGCCATTCACCCCATGAATGAAAACCCTTGCATACACATCGCCGAAGAATTTTACATTTCTCTCTTGAACGAACAACTTCCCAACGTACTTAGTCCACTTTATAATCTGATATCTCACCACGCACTTGACCCCCAACATCCAACACACTTCCTTTTTCTCCTTAGATCTTCTGTAAACGTAACGTCCGCTAACATTTGTTGCTGGTCTTTCTACAGTTCCGGATTCACTCATCGGCCATGAATTAACTAACATAAACGAAGCCTTACAGGCCATTCACCCCATGAATGACAACCCTTGCATACACATCGCCGAAGAATTTTACATTTCTCTCTTGAACGAACAACTTCCCAACGTACATAGTCCACTTTATAATCTGATATCTCACCACGCACTTGACCCCCAACATCCAACACACTTCCTTTTTCTCCTTAGATCTTCTGTAAACGTAACGTCCGCTAACATTTGTTGCTGGTCTTTCTACAGTTCCGGATTCACTCATCTTCCGCATCAGTTCCGTAAGTACGAGGTTTATCTACGTGATTCCCTAATGACCCTATTTGGCTTTATTTGTTTTCCAAATTATCAATAAGTAGTTTTCAATATTAATCCTCTCCAAACTAAAACTTTTCACGTATTTATTTTCAGACTGTAAGGGTGCTATTCATAGACATTTCGCTAGCCCGAGCTATGCGCGTGCTAAACTAGCCCCGACTATAGACTGGTTAGGGCTACTTGTACAGGATTCATATCATATCATATCATATCATATCATATCATATCATATCATATCATATCATATCATATCATATCATATCATATCATATCATATCATATCATATCATATATCGCTAACACTGGTTTATGAATACAAAAGACGTTAGTTCGCTGATCATCCACCGGAAGCCCGCGCTAAGAATATCTATGAATACGGTTCCAAGACTTTATAATGTTGCGAACGTTGCGTCCATCTTTCAACGCATGAAGCTGTATAGTCCACTTCCGTTCGTTTCTAATGTCAACTTCTACCAGCACAACAGAACTGATATTCTTGTAAATGCAGTCTTCATGCTACCATTGTATTTGGTATTTTAAGACTACACTTCTCAAGACGCTGCTACCGGATAAATGCTGCCCTTGCTCCAATTGCAAGATTCCATTGATAAATCAATTTAATTTTAATAGCCTATATATAGGTTTCATTGTTAACGTTTTAATCTATGTTAACCCTTTTACTTGTGATTTATGTACCTCTGCTTTCATCGCGTATTCCGTTCTACTTCACATACATCTTCACTGTTTGTAACATAAAGTACTCTGTAGGTCTATTTATTGATCTGATGATGTTTCACTGGAACCGAAAATGTTAATCTTTATGTAAATAACAGCGTCTTTATATTTATCACATTTGTGAATTGATAAGTTTGACGGTCTTTACAACAAAAACTTTTGAGTATATTGTAACGGCTTTTCGGACCCAATATGGTTTTCAAACTCTTCCGGCTTATTCATCACAAATTCTTGTTCGCGGAGTGAACTATCTGTGGGGGAAGTGTCCTACAACTGGGAATAGGAAAGGCGAGTCTTTTAACATAAAAATTTTAATCGTAAGTTGTAAAACATATTGGGGATTTATCGTGATAGAATTTTGCAACATAGGAAAGGAGAAAGAAAGGGAATGGAATGAAAAGTCCGTTACATTTCGTTCCAATAAAGACGCAGTTCGTCGCACCGCAATGACTCAAACGAGGCGTTGGCTTGAAAGTGAATTGCGTTGACTGTCGACTTTGTTGCGAGTACACAAAACTGAGATATCTTGAGCGGCAGTCCTCCTCTAGTTGCAAATAAACTTGACTGACGTGTTGACATGCACTGCTCGTGGATCGATGCTGCCCTTCTATACAGCATCCGACGTTTGGACAGCAGGTGTCTACAGTTACAATTGCCTCCTGTACCAACGGTCGACTTGCAAACCAGTTTGAGGCTAACAAGATTGATTAAACATCGAGTGGATACTCGACCGTCTCTCTCTCTCTCTCTCGATGTGTTTGATCAGGAAAATCCCTTGAGCCCAGGCTATTTCCATGTGTACGGTACTATTTTTTTTTTTTCATCTTCTTTTGAATACGAAAGTGTATTGCCTGCTGTTACGGCAAATTGTTTCATGCATCTCCTGTTTAGCGAAATGCGATGATAAAGTGGGGCATTGCAAGAGACTAAATTTTGGACTCATTCGATCTACATATAAATATGCTAGGTTTACACGGCGACAGTTTAGAGCGAGAGAAGATCTAAAGTATCAGGAGAGCTATCTAACGGAGTGTTTACACGGTGACAGAATACAGCTTCTCTAAACCCATTAGCGAGCTCTCATGAGATTTATATAACTCTAAACTCTAATGTTACTCTCCGGACCGTTTACATGGTGCAGACAGTATAAAGTGAGAGAAAGTGTTGCGAGCATATAGAATAGAACAGGCTGGTCAGTGGGTTTACAATTATGACAGAAACACAACGTTTTTCGGCCGCTGTAGTGTGCAATTCTTCTGAATTGAAGAAGGCAGAGGAGAAATAGATCTACGTGGGAAAAACCCTGGATATCTCGCCGGAACACGCATGGAGCTTACACATCGGACCTGTAATTGGCAAAAAAGATAAAACTATGAGGATTGTCATTAGTATAAAGGAAAGGCTGTTGGTCACATTACGCTTCCTAGCAACAGGTTTGTACCCAAAACACATTATTTTATTGTTCTTAACAGAATTAATTATGAATAATAATAATAATAATAATAATGATAATAATAATAAACATATGAAAAGGGTAGACTACATTGTTCATGTAAAATGCATTAGGCCTAAGTTTGTTTCATTATGTTCGAAAAGGTATGGTGTATGAATTGAACAACAGGAAGGTAGTGCCTGAGTTTGTAATATGTAATATCTTTTCATATCAATAATGACAACCATTTATTTTAATATAATTGAGACGTAGAAGTTTTGAACTTACGTCTATTGACCATAAAATATTGTACGAAGCATTTAATACGCAACGATGAGTCCTTTAATTGCCCCAAATGTCAATAAGTGTTCTGCTACAAATATCTAGAACAGAACAGCCCTCTGAGCGGCGGAATTGCGTCTGTATATTTACACGGCGAGAGTTTAGAGAAGAGAGGGCTAGAGATTATAGCTGAGTATAGCTCGTGCGGGACCTGGTGAAACTTGGAGGGAGAGAACAGTATTGTGGTGTGGGATCGACTACCGACCGATCGATGTTATGTGACGAGATACAAGCGAAACTGAACAAGAGTTACCCCCTCCACTCCTAACCGCCCGTAGAACTGGTTTATCCATGGAGGTCAAGCTTCACCAGGTTCCGTTCGAGCTATACCACCGTGTAAACGGTTTTAAGATTGACTCTAATTAGATATTAGAGAGACTAAATAGAGCGGCCTTGAAAACTGCTCTCGCCGTGTAAACACCCTGGACAGAGAACTCGCATATGCTCTCAACTCTCATTATAGCTACTCTAAATTATTCAACTCAGTTGAACTTTTTCATAAACTCTCGCGACAGAAGCAGTATAAATGACGGCCAAAAACAATGGAGTGTCGAAGAGACGAAGATTGATTGAACATATGAATTGGAAAGCTGTTTGTGGAATGTGTTTAACAATAATTACAAGAATAAAAACCTGAGAAATCAGGCATTGTCAAAATTAGCTGAGACTGTTGAGGCGTATGAATTTGGCGTTTAGTTTTTTTTAATTTATTGTAATTTGGCCTTAATTTTTAGCAAGGTCCATTGTTTTAGTTGTTAATTACTTTGTGGGTTTTATTCTTGCTTATTTATTTGCTGGGGGAGGTACAGCGAAAGCTCCATAATAATAATAATAATAATAATAATAATAATAATAATAATAATAATAATAATAATAGTAATAATAATAAAATAGTGATGATACTAATAATAATAATAATAATAATAATAATAATAATAATAATAAAATAGTGATGATGATAATAATAATAATATTATTATTGTTATCACTGTTTTATTATTATTATCGTTATCATTATTATTATCACTATTGTTTTATTATTATTATTATTATTATTATTATTATTATTATTATTATTATTATTATTATCATCAATACTGTGCAGTTATCACCATTCACTTGATGTGGAATATTTCATATATTCCTTTAATACTATTGATAATGCATCATATTAATAATAATAACGCTCACCTAGTACATTACAAACAAATCACATAACTGGTACAGTGGGGTCTCTACCGGTATCTGTAACAAGAATATAGTTATAATTTAACAAAACGAAATAGGCACAACTATTACACTGTATTAGTAGAACCATTATAAACACAATATAATGAAAGAAGATGAACAATGTTACGTGAAAAATTATAGTTTTTCTGTCTTTGAACATTCGGGCTCTTTTGAGGAGCTTAAACGCAATCAGTCATTTTCTTCGCAAATTGTGCACACTTTTTTTTTAACATTGGCCCTTGAGGCAAGAATATTTTTTTCCTCTTTAATTTTGGGAGGCACAAAGCACATCTTCTTCTTCTTCTTCTTCTTCTTCTTCTTCTTCTTCTTCTTCTTCTTCTCCTCAAGAACCACTTCTTCAGCTGCATCCGTTGCCTTTCTTTCATCAGGAAGCCTGAAAATTGTCTTTATACAGGGTTCCTACAAAAGACCTTTCCGGTTTCAAACATACGTAATTTACGTGCTATGAATCTGAGGTACATTAAAATAGTACCAATGGAAAGAGAAACTCCAAACGTTTAGTTTCTTGACTTAAAGATGTTCAATGCGTCCCCCCACATAGTAACACGGCACAGATCAAGCCTATAGTCAAGTTTCACGTAGGTACGCGGATTTTCCGATCTTCAGATTCTGAGGTTATGTCTGCCTTACCAGCAAGTTGAAAAGTGACGTCGTCAGAAAACACCACGAAACGAATAAATTCATCATCGTTTTCAATTAAATTCTACATACTTGTGCAAAAATTTCTTCGTAGCACTTTGTCCTCTGGTATTAGGGCTTGCAGCAACTGTAGTAGGTATGGATGGAGTCGCAACCGCTTGCGAAGAATCGTGCCTTTAAATCGGTGTACCATTTACGGATTTTAGGCCCACTGGGTGGATCTGCACTAAACTTTGTTCGGTAATGCTTTTGCACATTAATAACCGACTGGTTCACATGAACATTAAGCTCTTCTGTCGTCTATAGCAGCAATTTCCCCTCAACAATGAACAAATTTGTTTATATGCGCTATTATGAGGCGTGTTATCAAGTAGGGAAACAATGTTAACACAACTAAACTTTTTGAGTTTCTTTTTCCATTGGTACTATTTTCATGCATCTTTGATTCATAGAATGTAAATTACATATGTGGCGACTTGAGCTATAATCTCCGTCCTTCGTGCAATTATAATATTCTATACAAATAAATAAATAAATAATGACTCACCCAACAATATTAGTAACGCAAGTGCTATGCGCGGTCAGGTTACATACCTGCTGACACACTGCTCAGAAGTGGGTGCTTATGTCATAAAAACGCACTGACCAGCCTATTCTTCTCTAAATGCTCTCTCTCAACACTTTCTCTCACTCTAAACTGTCTGCACCATGTAAACGGTCAGGAGAGTAACATTAGAGTTTAGAGTTATATAAATCTCATGAGAGCTCGCTAATGGGTTTAGAGAAGCTGTATTCTGTCACCGTGTAAACACTCCGTTAGAGAGCTCTCCTGATTCTTCAGAACTTCGCTCTGAACTGTCGCCGTGCAAACGTAGCATGATTATTACTTTAGACCTGTATTTCAAGAGTTATGTGCAAGCTTGTATAATCTCGTACGCAACAGTCGCGAGAATTAATGAAAAAGTTCATCTTAGCTGACTAATTTAGAGTAGCTATAATGAGAGCTGACAGTATATGCGAGTTCTCTGTTCAGGGTGTTTACACGGCGAGAGCAGTTTTCAAGGTCGCTCTATTTAGACTCTCTATTTAGATATTAGAGTCAACGAGATACCTGCTCTCACAACCGTTTACACGGTGATACTCAGCTATAATCTCTAGCTCTCTTCTCTAAACTGTCGCCGTGTAAACGTAGCATTACGATTGAACTGCAACGGAACATCCTCTACATAATACAATACAGACTATTAAATTGATAAAGGACAGACTTCCATGCACTCAGTGGGATTAGAACCCGAGATCATAGTTTCAAAACGACCTGTTTCATTTATTTCAGAGAGATGGATTCTTAAGATAAGCGTTCACTACATCGTATCACACTACTCGTACGAATCGCACGCAACGGATATTTTAAGTGCAGTGCGTTCACTGTAACGGCTCTACCTCATCGCCTCATCAGCTGTTTAAAACATGACGTCATACGATATTGACATTGCTGAAAACAGAGGAGTTTTGAAGTTAGGTCTATTAATTAGGAGTGTTAGCGAATAAAAATTTGTGATTGCTTCATGGGTCTTAATTGAAGAGGAAGAAACGAAAGAGATATTGGTTACATAATATATATGTAAGAAACGACTGATTACTGTAATGGGAATAATTCTTTCCAATTTTCTACAAGCGAAATAAGTTTTCCATTGCCATTTTGGCGCGACACTGAACATGGCAGAACATAATAGTAACAGTTGAGCAATTAAAATTGATTTATTAAAGAAGGCCATGATCGCACGCATCGGAAAAGTTGCTCATCCGAAAAAAAACGTGGACGGATTTACCAAGAGCCGATGAGTGCGATACGATGTAGTGAACGCGGTTACATAACAATTACAGCAAAGATTGTCTTTTTCCGATCCGTGCGATTCGTCCGATGAGTGCGTTACGATGTAGTGAATGCTTACCTTTACAGTTAGGTCATTTAAGCCCATTGTACATTCTTATGGGATGATTGCCTAAATCCGACGACGAATGACTCTGGTGGCATTCATGAATCCGACGCTGACAGGCGGGTCACTCTTCCTGGGCCCTGCAGGTAAGGTCCCATTATCTACTAACAAGCCCGAACCCAGTACCTTAGCTCTTAGAAGCTAGACCACTATCGGAAGCCCGCACTACCTCCAGACATCACCACAGCCTATTTTTACTATTAAAGATGGCAGATAAGATGAGGAGAAAGTGGAGAGTGTTGTTGAAATGAAAAAGGGAAACGGAGTACCAGAAAAAACCCACCGCAACGTCTGTTTCGTCCACTACAAATTCCACCCAGACCACCAACATGATCCGAGCAAAGGAATGCCCAGCGGAAAGTGTATGTCTGCGTCACAGCACATATACAGTACAACCTGCGCGGCATCATTCGGATGTAATCCGGAGGTCTCCGATTGAAAGCGCGCAAACAACTGCTCCGGGCACAACCTAATCATGCGCAGCACTACAAACGCGCTACCGCAGGGATGTTGAAGCGCCTCACTGCGTGCTCTCAAGAACCTGCACAACATTTCCCTAAGCGATGTTTGAACTTTGTCTTGCTAAAGTGAACCTTGTTGAATTTGTATTGCTTGTAGTATGAGCACGTAATACAGGCGCTTTGACATCTCTGCGCTACCGCCTGAGCTACGCCGTGTGGCCATCACGGTGGAATGGAATCAGGATGAACCTGATTATCATCCACAAAAACACAACATATCTCATTAACAACTGGCAAATATTCGTGCACTAGGCGGGATTAGAATACACGGTCGTGGCTTCAGTGCATTTTATTGCCGTAAGTCCTTTTGAAAAGTTGTGAATCGAACAGTTTTTATCTTCATGAGATCAGAAAATTCCCGCATAGATGTAAACTTTTGCTGTTGATGATGATGATGATGATGATGATGGTGATGATGATGTTGTTTAGTCAACTGTCCTAAGGCAGGTCTGAACCTCACAATTGAGACCAAAAAGGCACCACTTATGAGGCAACTAGGCCAGGAGATAATGAGGTAGGGCGGTCAATTTTTTTCCCCTCCATTGCATACATTACCGATTAGCTACATATTACACTAATCAGACTTCAGATGCATACAAACAATTGTTCTTCCTCTGACACATATCGTCATGTGAGATGTACTGCCTGATGATGATGATGATGATGATGATGATGATGATGATGATGATGATGATGATGATGATGATGATGATGAGTACCACGAAAAAGATGAGAGTGGCTTCCACAGATTTTCGGAACTATAACTTAAACATTGAATTGTTTCTTACGACTACTACATTTGAATAAAATGAAGCCAGTTTGTTATGTTATGAAATGCTGTATAAATACTTGGGTTCTGTGTCTCCCCACAACCCCGCAGCACAAGCAATATCCTGCAATTGCACTGATAATAAATGTAAAGCGCCCCAGCTACATCCTCTTTATAATGAAACCCTTTTATTATGCATAATGAACTGGGACCGCGGCCCCCCCTTGCTGAGGGGGTTCTCGTGACTTTTCTCAATCACTCCGCTCACATGCAGACATGAAGCATCCTCAAGAACAACAACTGCGAGCGAAATTAATCACGTCTATATAGTAGCAACTAGGACGAGCATCATGCAGACTCATACTGTTCCATTTACAGTCACACAGTGTTTAAATGATACAACCAGGCTCGTTTTCACAATTTCTTGTTACATTCTTATTATTCGAATTCTCCCTTGCTGTGGCTAAAGCAATAGCGTTTCTAGTGACAAGTCCAACAGACACAGATTCGAGTCCTAACACAGAAGTGGAATTTTATAAAGGCTGCAATCTTATCCATATCGACCATATGATTAGTGAGTGAATATAATATTGGTTTCTTGTTCCTATATTATGAGAATGAAATAGTTTAATAAGATATCCTCTCTACGAAGCTACAGTTATTGTTAATACTATTATTACTACTAATACTGTCTTCTATGGTCCGTCCCGGGAATCTGTAGTACTCTACTCTTTCTGTCTGTGCCTGAGTTTATTGCGGGCAGCATCATTTCGAGTTCGCTAAGGGGTAAGATGCTCGCTGTAAAGGTAGAGTAGAATTCGGATAGAAGTTATCCCCTCCCTACAGGCGATTGGTCGCATCGTTCAGGCAATGCCTCCCTCAGTGCAATCATTGGCCCTAGCCTTCCCACATATCAAGTCCTTCGCAAGTCTTTCGTGGCTCCGACTTAAAGATCGTAGAACTTTACACTCTTTGTCTTTACTCTTTCGAATTCTGCACACTTCAACACCAGATTACCTTTCGTCTCGTTTCTCTTACCTATACTCTAACCACGACGTAAATACCAGATCATTTATGTGTGGCACGCTAAGTATACCTCTTCATAGAAGGTCTTGTTATTTATCATCTCTTACAGTATCCACCTCGCGACAATGAAATTCCTTGTCACAAAGTATTAGGGGGTGCAAGACAATAAGCATTTTTAAAAATAGCTTAAAGGATAACCTTCTTAGCAGTTCACTCTAATCATATTGACTTAAACTACCACTGGCTACATTGTTACTTCTTCCTTCAGCTATCATCTTGATAGCACTGTATTTTCAAAATTGTCTGATAATCTCTTTCTATTATCTAACATTATTTGAAATATATTAACATTCTATGTATTTTAGCTTAATTCTGCTACGCAGTTTGTATTTCATTGTTTAATTAATAGTTCATAGTATTTTGCTGTTTAATTCATAAATAACTCTTGTGTACATGTAACTCTTATCTAAATCAAATTGTTGAATTCTTTGTAGCTTGTAAGTTCATACATATGTATGTATACTTTTTGCTGGTTGAGTGTAAGAGAAGACCTTACGGCCTTAACTCTGCCAGATAAAATAAATTATTATTATTATTATTATCATTATTATTATTATTATTATTATTATTATTATTATTATTATTATTATTATTATATCACTAGCGCAGAGGTCTTGTTTCGTATTTTTGTTCCACAGATTCCTGAAACGGACCATAGTACTACTATCTTCAAGTTCGTTTTTGGAATGGATATACTGTACTACCATTTACCGACAAAGTAATTTTATATCCTTTTTATAAATTCTCTCTCGTGTATTACTACGGAAAAAATTGTATTCGTCATTTGCTATCCATGTTCCGCTGATTTCGATATAATTAGAATTAATACAATTTGCATTCAATAACCATTGTTTGTGTTCTATGCGTTACAACATAAAATTGTGGGTTTGCTTATGCTGGATTGGACGTATTTGCTTATATTAAACCACCAAATGCAAGCTGTTCAATTAAAAAAAGGAATAATTAAACTATTAATTTGTATTTGTGCGTCCATTGAAACAGACTTTTGATTCTGTTAATGTCATAGACATGCATAATACATTGCCCGCGATATACTCGTAATTTATTAATTTCAAAAAATGTCAAAAAGAGGAACCTGGAAATGATGGATAGCTCAATAGTTACAGTACATACGTACATGACTTTTGATTTAGGGAGGAAGACTACTGCAATTCTATAACGTCCCAAATTACTGAAATTAAGAATATGTGGTAGCAATGTGAGTACTGTAGGACCCATTCAGGCTTTTGGTAGACCGTTGATAAAGCTTGTAAGAGAATATTATAGGACGGATTAGGGAAACATGTGCTTCTTCTGGATTATTTTTTTTTTCAGAAACATCTTAAAACTCCTGATATTCCATATTATAGCGATGTACCGAAATACATATGATATTTCCTTGCAGGAATTCTGTGTTATCATATGATGAAGGATCGGTGGAGCGGAGAAAAATTCTCTCCGACACCGGGATTCGAACCCGGGTTTTCAACTCTACGTGCTGACGCTCTATCCACTAAGCCATGCCGGATTGAAGTTGTGATGCCGGATTGAATCCTCTCAGTTTAAGCTCCACCTCTTAGTTTTCCCTTTTTAGTGGCCAACCCTCATGCACTGTGTCACAGATGTGTGACAGTGGCACAATGTCCAACACACTAATGTGCAGAGGTGCACTCATTACGAGTGACTAAGTGGCTGGGATCTGACGAAATGAGCGCCGCCTTAAATCACTAAGTGATTATATACGCATATCATATCCGGTGTGGCATAATGGATAGAGTGTCAGCACGTAGAGCTGAAAACCCGGGTTGGAATCACGGTGCCGGAGAGAGTTTTTCTCCGCTCCACCGATCCTTCATCCTGGTATTCCAGTTGGCCGAAGTAGATAATATACCATATCGATTTTGTAAAGGAAAATAAAATCCCGAAGTTATTGTTATTATGGATTTACTATATGTCTCGTCGTCTAGGAATCACAGTCTGAATGTGCCGATATGTTATCGTTTCAACGAAGAACGTAATAACAACATTTTTTAAGTTTGTCGAGATAGTGCCAAAATACCTCATTCAGAAACGTACTGTTGTGAAAAATGCTCTGAGATATATGGCAAAAATATATGTACAGAAGCGTTCATTAGTATTTCCTAAATAAAGTTATAACGTTTTCCAAGAACTTTAGAAAACATGACGGGGTACAGAAATATTCTCCTAAGATTAATTCTGAGGGGAAAAAAGAGAAGATAAACTAAATACTGTTGGTATGGAATTTTCACTTTATTATTTTATTTTAGTTGACTTTAAATTACTCATAAAATTTTAATTTAAGACTTAAAGTACATTAGATTAAAACTTATTACACTTTATATGCTATACTACAGTCTTCTTTATTATCCGTGGATATTATCATTGTCATAATCGATAAATAGTACTCACATCTCGCTGGACAGCATTTACTGTCTGATTTACAGGAAGACCTGCTTCCCACATTCCTGCCATGCGTCCACGCGTTATCTCAGACGTATAAGAGAAAATTTATTCCCAGTAGATAGTTTATTCAAAGCCTAGTCAAACAAGCTGAATGCTATTATGATTATACAACAATAGTAGGTATTCAATGCCTTCTATATGTCGGTATGTGTTTTGTTTCACAACCGAAATCTTTGTAAGATGATAATAATTTATTCAAGTCGATATCGACTTCGACTGGGAATACTAATGAACGCTTCTGTATATTGTTGTGTTTCTGTTTAGCATCTACGTAAGAAATTTATTTTGTTCTCTTTTTACATTCAATTTAAAAGTACAGTGGTTCGACTGAAGCATAGTCCTTCTATATATTTCTAAATTTGTTTTTTTTTTCAGTTTTGTAGTAAAATAGGTATTATTCAGCTTAATTATAAAGAAAATTCTTTTGCAGTGTGTTTAGAATGTAACAAATAATTAAAATTGTTTTTATTATGTGTAGTAGTCTAATGAACGCTTCTGTGCAGTGTTGTGCTTCTCTTTAGTGTACAACGTAGCTGCCGTACGAAATATTTCTGGTAGAAGGAGAGTATGCAATGAGACAGAAACCCTCCCACATGTACTTGGTTTTTGCCGGAGAAGAGAACTTATACAGAATAAGAGGCACCATAGAGTGAGGAGTTACATTGCCAATTGCTTCGGAGACATTAAAAAGTGTGAAGCCTATGGAGAGTTGACCCGCACTTCTATCACTGGATCATCTAAAAGAGCAGACTTTATGGTCATCGAACGAGAAAAAAATAAGGGTTACATTTTAGGTCACACAATACGTTTTGAAAAATCTCCAAATAAAATTCTACAGGTTGATAAATAAAAGAAGCAACACTATGAACCATATTGTGATTATATGAAGGAAAAAATATTATTATTGATAACTGGGAAGTGTTGCGTCTCTTATTTCAGTTCTCGGGGCGCAATTAAAAGATTTACAGTGAATGTGTTCAAAAAAATTGTACTCAAACTTAGTGTTCTGCAAGACATTGGTCTTCTAATTATATTTGATTCGTTGCTTATCCTGCATAACCATTTATAGTCTATAACTCGGCTTTAAAAAATTAAAAAATCTTCATATGAGGATAGTTGCCATATTCATATCCATGTTATACTAGTTCCTGCCTTTTTAATCTTTAATTTATTAATATTAGGCTCCTAATTATTTTACTGCATTTTGATTATTATCCGATTAAATGGACTTAATAGTAGGCTGTATCACTGTGGTAACCCTTTAAAGGCAGCTATCCTCATATTGGATTTCTCTCCTGTTATTTGTTCTCTTTTTACATTCAATTTAAAAGTATAGTGGTTCACTTTAAAGTATGATGGTTCAACTGAACCATAGGTCTATGCATACCTAAATTTGGCTTTTTCAGTCTTATATTAAAACAGGTACTACTCATTGTCAGCTTAATAATGATAAAGAAATGATTTTATAGTGTGTTTGTAATTAAAGAAATAATGAAATAGTTTTAGTATGTGTACCGAATAGTCTCCTATCACCCCAGATCACATATAGATTGCTCATCCCTATGTTAAAATCGGTAGCACTTTGAAGCTAGGATCGCCACCCGTCCGCTTTAAACGAACACGAGATGGCAGTACAGTCGCTAATGCAATTCAAATGGGAGTTATGACGTGACTCCTTACGTAACAACTAGATGGCAGCATAGTAAACCTGACAAAAGTTGTTACTGTCAAAGCCTATTGGGCCGAGCAATCTGGGTATGTATGATCACAGTCTAGTATATACAGTCACGAAGCTCAATACGTAGTAAATATGCAAATATTAGATAGTTGCTCACCACTGGGATCGCTAATATTAGCATTACAGGCAATGCAAAATAGTATCGGCACAGTCTATTGTTTCTAGCACCCTCAAAACTCAAGCTTCGTGACTGTATATAGTAGACTGTGGTATGATCTAGGCTATCACTTAAAATAATGTTAAAATGTCAGGTGCTCCAACGTAGCAGATGTTATGCATAAGTTACTATGCAGGAGAGTTATCGGATCAACCAATGCGATTGATTTTCATTTGGTCCTTAGTCTGAAACGTATTGAAGATCGCTGTTATAGAATAATTCGTTGATAAATTTCTATTTAAAGTATAGTGATTGGTTGTTCGGATGGAGGGACGGAGATATCCTATTTGTGAATCACGATATGGATAGAGCAGACGAAAATATTACACGTCCTTGTAGCGATTTCTCTCTGGGTTCCTATTGACAGTCCATTGACCTTCGCTGAGGGCGCATTTCACAGGATAAAAAACTTAACTATGAACCACGCATTATACTTCCTGCCACTGTTTTGGCTATGTGACTACAGAGTAGGCCGATGTGGACTGCGCTTTACTTCCGTCTTGTTAATGATGTCATATTTCTTGACGCCTGGTCAGTTCGTACCTCCATTACGATAGTCTTCTTTAGGCAATAGGGAGTTTTCAGTGTATTTAAACAAGAAGAGGAGGGCAGTTTCTCTTGTTATTTTAATACTGTTGAAAGTTATTTTCGTTAATTGTTGATCGTGCGTTGTTTTTGAGAATGCATAATAGTTCAAAAAGTTAGTAGAAATCGATCTAAAGACAAATTGTCTATCTGTAGTTGTGTGTTTTGCAATTTTGTAGCGCGATACACGAAAACAAATTATAACAATTGGCTGTGTTCCATGCGTGCATTGTACTCGTGCTGACTAGCAATTGATGTATGTGCTGGTGTTGTTTTAACTTTGATCACAGACTACACGTCGGCGATACTCACTCATGTAGCCACTCCAGAGCGGCATAATTGTGGATGGAAGGGTTGCGTGAGCAGAATGAGTTCCATCACTCACTTACCCTCATCACATCTCTGTGTGACCCTTCACTCAATATGTCATTCTGCTTCCCGTGCACTGCTCAATCGGCGCACAGATTTCTGCTCTTCGTTGTGGTATCCATTAAAATTCCAGTCTCTGGTTTCATGTTACTCCCAAACTCAGTGTATTTGCAAATTCGTAACTATCATGTATCAAGTAAATTGGTTTATTTCACAATAGTTTTTTTTAAGTACGTTCTTACAATCCCATTTAACGTTTCATTGATCAACACTTTCATCGCTTGCCTTAATTATTTGGTCCTGTGGTCAGTCTACACTTATATGAAGGCTATGAACCAGCATATACATTCATGAATAGTGGAGTACTTTGCTCGAAATTCAATGATTTTTAGTCTCTTGGATGTTCACCACTATGGAGTAACGGTTAGCATGTCTGACCGTGAGATGAGCGTGACGGATTCAAATCCTGGTTTGGAAAGTTATCAGTTTGGGGTTTTTCCGAGCTTTTCTCTAAACCAATTGAAGCAGAATTGCTGGATTAACTTTTGGCTTTGGACCTCGGACTCATTTCGCCATCATAATTACACTTTCCCTCTTTCATCTTCGTCGTCGTCGTCATCATCATCATCATCATCATCACCATCATCGTCATCATGTTTTCCCATATTTCTGGCTTGCTGTGATGTAGAGTCAACTGCTGGCCGCCATCGAACTTCGACTTCATGGTATGTGGTCATTAGCTGCTGGAGGTAGTACTCATAATGCTCGTGGGACTTAGGATCGAGAGACCTCGGTGATGCATACGCGGAAAGGTAAAAGGATTCTGTAGATTGTAGGGGGAGTTAGCGGGCGTCCCGCAGGAGAATCTGTAGCGCGGAGAACTTTAGGACATGAACATTATTCCATTTCAGGTAGTAGAATGAGTTCACCCAAGCAGCCTAACTGCGAGGGCCATCCCCAACCCTTGTCCTCCCCTCAAGGATAGATAGAACCTATAGAACGTCAAAGAATTGTTTCTAGGTTCTCAGTGAGCTCGTCCATAAGAGTATAAATTGTGGGAAGTTTTTAAAATGAAATAAGCTGAAGTACTCGTATATGGGCATATTTATAAAAATTATTTCCATCAATTTGAAGGTAAGAGGCGTATTTTCTAATTCGCCGATGAAAGTTACTGTTGAGTTACATTATCGATGAATGGTGTAGTACTTATATTGCCAATCAGGTAGCTTCTTTTCTCAGTGTTGGCAGGGGATGCCCCTCTCTCACATCGTGGCGCGACAGCCCATGAAGGGCCAAGACCGATTAGCCGACTTCTGACCTAATGTTCACATGTCTCAGCAAAGGTGAACGATTATCCATCCAATTCAGAGACGCTACGGCGTGGGACTCTTTCTCACATTATCCCTCTCAATATTCGCAGACTGAAGATATTTTCTTAAGTTAATCATTCCGTCATGGAAGGATGAGAGGTTACTTTTACTTCTATTTGGCTAGCAGAATCCCGCAATACTATAGGCTTCATTCTTTTCAGAATACATGACAATGGAAGGAGAACATCTGTTCCCAAGTTACAGGTGAATGAAGTTATGTAATATATTAATTTTATTGTATATGTATGTTTTAATTTTTATTAAATTTTACAGAATATTAGTGTATGTTTTCGGCACTCTTTATTTGCGTCAAAATATTTAATGTCTTATCTTTCGATGACCTGTAAATCACGTCACCCAGCTGACTACGTAAGTCTTCATCAATATAAACCAAGCTTTATTAACAAATTGCACCAAAACCCTTAAACCTTAAAATGTAGCTGAAATCTAAATATAGATTAGAAAATCTTATGTTTATTTACTTACTTCACTCGCAGTATGTATAGGTCCAACTCTTGTACTTACACGTGTTTCGTAACAACTCTTCCTCTATTTATGTCTATTATGTTGCAAATCATATTACTGTTTGCAGTTTATGCATTTGTTTGTACTGTTATTGAAAATCAGCATAGGTGCAAAAGAAATAATACATATAAAATAGCTATACGCAGATTGAAATAATTTCTAATATTATTTTTATATTTACGAAAATAAGCATTGGAAAGTAATGTAAATACCGAGTGGCCCTCTCGAACTTCACTGATTTCAATCGCCTCTTAAAAGAAAAAGGAAATAGGACGGCAGTTTTGTCACCTTTATTAGGAAGTACAATTGAAACAATTTCACAAAAAAAAAAGTGAATAACAGGTTCCTACTTGAGCCCCCTCACTATCACGCACAATATCTAAAACGATACTTTATTTCAGTCCATAAATTGTTGAGGTCAGTCATGTTGCTGGAATACACAATGTCCTTGACATAACCCCAAATAAAATATCTAACGGAGTAATGTCGGGAGAACGAGGACGACATGTCGAAAACTTTTTTTTCGATGCAGGAATGCTGAAAAAAAAAATTTTGCGAAAATATCGAAATCACTTTTGCAACATCACAATTATTATAGACCTACTTTACTACGCTAAATATGAAAGTAAAAATGACAGTTTCTTTTTTGTTTTATCAACTGTCCGAAGACAGGTTGGAACCTCATAAGTGACACCAATAAGACATCACTCATATTATGCCTTATTAAGGCAACTAACCCAGGAGATAATGGGGCGCGGTGGCCAGCTTTTCCCCTGCATTGCAGCAATCGCTGACTCTTAACATATTTCACTAAGCAGACGACACTTTCTTACGAATGTTATTACATTACGAACAACATATGTTTCAGGCTATTTTTATAGCTAAGAAACTAGTGTGTTCGAGTCTTGGAGGGAAGATGATATTTTCACCGATAGATATGTGTTATTTGTCAATTGTTTGTCTGTTGAATTAATAGACAGGAGTCGGTAAAAATAAATCCTATATTTTATAATAGGATTTAACCGGGGGAATGAAAACAATATTATGATTCACGGCTAACCCCCAGTTTAAAGTCTATACCTGCGCTACAGTAATATTATTTCAGCGTTTCTATGGTGGTCAGCTACGCTGACACATTTCTCACCTCGGAAATGTTAACTGGAATTTGTTTTTGAAATTGCGTTTTCAATGAAATGCTTGTGGTGTTCCATGTATACAGGTCTGTAAACGCAATATTGATTTGTCTTTTGAAAAGCAACTCACAGAGATCCTTGTTGTCACTTTGTTTCTTGTGTATCGGAGAACCATCTCGAGGAGGAACTTTTGTCTTTTTCATACTGAGACTGGAGTAAATGAGTTGTCTTGTGTTTGGCGTTCACGCGTCCTTCAGAACCCACGTGTTTCTGGCAGGAAAGTGAAGGAGAGGGCGTTGAGAGGAGGTGTAGAGAGGATTCTGGTGTTGGAAAGGATAAATACAGACTTCTCAAATAAACGGGACACACCATTAGCGGAACGGCTTCATATGTCGGAGACTTGTTTTCATATCCTGGCGAGTCTATAAATAGGATGAAGGACAGTATTGGGACAGATTTTCTCTGAAAATATTATTTTCGTGTTACAATAAAATTAAATTTCCGTTATTATTTCATTAGCGTTACTTCATGAGAAAGCTTTCCATCGTGGCACTCGGTATTGTGACATCCTCTGACATAAAGTAGGAGCTTAATATCAGATCAATCACGTGAGTTGGGAACAAATTTAACGTCCGTCACATAAGTTAATAATGCATCTTCCGACGTCCGTAGTCATCGTCATCATATTGTCGTAATTTCGTCCCTCATTGTCTTTTCTTTCTTTCACTTCTCTTTCGAGGATTCAGTTGTGTTATGATTAATTATTAGTCACTTATATTTTTAAGAAATGCATGATAATAAAACTAAATATAAATCCAGTGTATTTACTGTATTATTGAATTTAGTAATCGAATATAGGCCCTACTCCTTTTCATGCACCTTAGTTCATGAAGTTCGCGGCTTTTAGCCGCCCAGAACAACACGAGCGATTCGGCTCGAGCAACATTGCCTAGTTGTAATGTTTAGACTCTGCCACTGTTAGTTATGGTAAGTTAAATGTTATAGCCTAGGAGCCCAGACAAAATATTATAGGCACGAAGAAGATAAGACGTATTAACTAAGTCGCGTGGAAGGCATTAATATTACGAGCATATGAAACAGAATTCAACCGAATAATTCGTATATGATTTAATTTCTTTCACCATTTTTAGCTTCATTGTTAGGGAGAAGTGTAATACAAAGAGAAGCTGGAACGGAATGATAAGTTTATCGCTCACTATTTCAGTACCACATTTTGTTTTCCCCCGTCGACCTGGTTGGCGAGTTGGTATAGCGCTAGCCTTCTATGCCCAAGGTTGCGGGTTCGATCCCGGGCCAGATCGATGGCATTTAAGTGTGCTTAAATGGGACAGACTTATGTCAGTACATTTACTGGCATGTAAAAGAACTCCTGCGGGACAAAATTCCGGCACATCCGGCGACGCCGATATAACCTCTGCAGTTGCAAGCGTCGTTAAATAAAACGTAACATTCAACATTTTGTTTTCCCGTTATGTCTTAACTTGAGTAATGAAGTGTGGTCGTATCAAGTAATATAGGGTTTAATTTCTCATACTATCTTTATATTCATTATTAGCAGTTTATCTTTCACTAGTTATTAGGCTACAATATCATATTTTTTCCGTTTGTTCTAAATTGGATAAGTGTGGACGAGAGTTTAGGGTTCGTTTCCTAGAAGATTCTGTGAGATTTTGTTTTTTACAGACAGAGCTGGTACTAACGGTGATAAAATGTGAATATTATATTGGCGATTTTTTCTTCTTGCTGATTGTGTTATTTATTCTTAAATGTACTTGTGATTTTATTTATTAATTTATCTATTCTTCTTTTTTTTTAATATTTCCTCCACTATGTAAATTATATTGTTTCGCTTTTTCTTCCTTTACTTGTTTCCTTTCTTTTTTGTCCCCTTTCATTTTGCAATATAGAGGTTTCATTTAACCTTTACACCACACGACATCGAAACCCTACAAAGATAATACATAAGGAACAAACATCCATGCCTATGGCGACGTTCGAATTCAGAAATGTGGCTTCCATGCAGCGTTAAAGCTGCACTTAACCGTTATGTTCACGACCGATGGCTAGCTAATCATTTATCTATACTTCGTTCCATAATATCTAACAGGAGAAGTAAACATAGCCGGCAAAAGAGGAGAGACGTATATAATATTGCTATTCAAATGCCAGAAGTCACATTGTCTTGAAGTTGGGCGGGGGAAGAACGCTTCAGACCGCCCAACTTCAAGTCAAGCGTGGAATGAGACCTCTGCCAATGGTTGAATAGCAATTATACTTCTCTCCTCCTCTGCCGGCAATATTTACATCTCCTGTCAGATATTATGGAACGAGATATACTGTATGTGAATTTTCATATCAAAGATCGAACAAGCCAGACTTGGAAAATGATTTTTTAGCGTTTCTAGCCACACGTTTACTCGAAACAGAAATAAGTTCCTTTACTTCAAATGACGCATTTGCTGGATATAAAGCACGTAAATACGTATATACTCATATATTCATTCATTTCATTCATTTAGTGTTCTGCCCAAGGGTAGGTCTTTCACTGCAAACCCAGTTTCTCCAGTCTTTCCTATTTTCTGCCTTCCTCTTTGTTTCCTCATATGATCCATATATCTTAATGTCTTCTATCATCTGATATCTTCTTCTACCCCGAACTCTTCTCCCGTTCACCAAGCCTTCCAGTGCATCCTTCAGTAGATAGTTTCTTCTCAGCCAGTGACCCAACCAATTCCTTTTCCTCTTCCTGAACAGTTTCAGCATCATTCTTTCTTCACCCACCCTTTCCAACACAGCTTCATTTCTTATTCTGTGTATATAATACACACACACACACACACACACACACACACACACAAACTGGAACTTTGTAGCACTATGGACCAGTACGTTACCGCGTCACAGACAATACGATATTCTAGTAGCCTATTACATAAGAATAAGATTACTCCGTAGTATTAGGCAGTACAGGGAGTGTCGCGTATGAAATCAAGGAAGAAGTCGATGCAGCAGGGTACTAACTGCCGTTTCCCGTCTGGCTGATGGGACATCTCCCTGGGCAGTGTTGAAACATGACGCCGTATTGTGCTCAGAATCTCAAACCTCTGTCTGTTCGTGGAAGATACAACGAAAACGAAAATCTTTTCCCCTCATAGTTAGTCACTCTACCATATAAGTCATTTTAGTATCCGTAGTACGCTATTCGTAGCTTTTTCATATTCGTTGATTTATTTCAAGATTACAGATAAGGAAATCTTATTGATATTAATGTGGGAAAGCTAATGGCTTGATTTTAAATGAAATTGATAATTATATTACCAGAATTTTATTAAAAAATTCGTGGTTTTTCTCAGTCTCAGGACTTTACTTTCTGTCCCTATTGACATTGTCCGTTACATCATTTGTCCTTTTAAAATTTCGATCTTACTTTCTCTGATTCCATTATCATTTTTCTTGCGAATTTCTCTTTGTAGCGAGGTGAACAATCGCATTTGCCTGCGTTTATGAGACTCGATCATGCCGTATTACAGTTATTATTATTATTATTATTATTATTATTATTATTATTATTATTATTATTATTATTATTGGACTATTATTTATTTATTTATTTATTTTTCGTAAAATAGCTTTCCGAAATCACATTTCTCTTCCATTTGTTACTCTTTTTAAATTTGCGTACTGCTTAAATACATGAAATCTGTACTTAATAATTATTTTTGTGTTTTTGTCTTATTAACTTTTGTTTTGGATCTATGCATGGGGGTGCATTCACATTCGAATTATATAACTTTATTTCATGCAGATTATTTCTATTCCCTGGAATTTAGTTAAATATGATAATTACTCTTCTCGTGGGTTGCTAAAAGGTAGTGATGTGCATTCCATCTACAACCTTTCCTACCCAAATCCCATCCTCACCTTCCCGTGGTGAAACCCGTTTTGAACGAACGAGGCTCTCGGGATCGAGTATCAGCGGTATAACTGAAATGTCATATGCAGAGGAAATGCTGCATAGGTGGAAACCCCACCAATTGTACCTCTCTGGGCTAGCAACCCATTGAGTGTCATTTTCACATTGCTTTCAAGTCTCAACAGAAGCCTGGGATGACAAAGATGGATTATAACGATGACGACACAGGCAAGAACAAGGACAAGACGTGGAAAAAATAAAATATTTTAAAATTTGGAACTTGGAATGTACATAGTGTTTCACACAAAGAAGATCAATTAGATGATATTTTAATCAAAAAGAATATTTCAATAGCAGTAATTTCGGAAACTAAAAAGAAATTGAAAGGATCTGAAGAAACTGAAAACTACCTTCAGTTCTGTTCTGGTGCTGACAGCAAGAGTAGGGCCAGAGCTGGAATCATGTTAATGATACATAAACTCTTCAGGCATGTTGTAGATCATTATTATTAGGCCTACTGGAATGAACGAATGATTCAATTACGATTAAAATTGCAAACAGGTTACCTTACAGTTATTGGCATCTTTGCTCCAGTAGAAGGGAAAGAAGAAGAAAATGAAGAATTGTATACTAACTTACAAAACATTGTCAGTAAATTTAACAAATCAGATATGCTTTTAATCTTGGGAGATTTTAATGCTAGAGTAGGAAATATAAAAATTGAACAGTTTGTAGGTACTCTTGGTGAAGAAACATGTAATAATAATGGTTACAGATTAATTGATTTTGTGATGTATAATCAACTCAAAATCATGAACACAATGTTTGAACATAAAGAAAGTCATAAATATACATGGGAAGCCAGGAATTCAAAATCATCGATTATATCATATGTAATTTTCATTTATCAGACATGGTTATGGATGCTCGAGTTTTTAGAGGCCAAGAATTAGAAACGGATCATTACCTACTAATTAGCCCAGTACGTTTAAAACCAAGATGGGTGAGAAAGAAAACGCATATGAAAAATGATAATTTACTCTTCAAAGCCAGTTTACTCAGAGATTTTAGTATTGCTACCGAAATCGAATGGATATTCTTGTAGATCAATTACCCCTTCTTGATAATGTTGAAGATGAATGGTTAAATATGAAACAAATTTTAACACAAGACGCCAAAGAAATTTGGGACAAAAAAGACGTGGCTTAGAAAGAAAGGATTGCGACAGTGGGATGATGATATAAGCAAGATAATTGCAGATAAAAGACAAGCATACAATAAGTATATCTCAACCAAGAAAGAAGAAGATCAAATTGATTATCGTAAGAAATGGGAAATGGCAAAGAGAGAAGTTCGAAAAAAACATAGACAAAACTGGATAAACTTTGTGGCATACTTAGAAAATGATATTACTCGACCTCAACCACAGACTTATAAAATTCTTAAGAAATTAAATTGTGAAGTTAAATATAATCTAAGAATAAATTTTATTTCTCAGGACACTTGGTTACAGTATTTTCAACAACTATGGTCTACATCAACACAAGTTCTCATGCTTCCATTTTCTGCTAATTCTTTAATGGAGTTAATTTCTATGGATGAACTACAAAGGGTCTTCGCTAAATTTCCTGTACGAAGTAAAATCTGTTTGAATAATAAAATAATACAAAGAGTAAATGCTTTCACGTACCTTGGCTACTATCACCTTATGATGAAGTAGATATTGCTAAAAAAATATGTAAATATAATAAAACAATGGGGATCATTAATAAAATCATGAAACCTTCACTAGTACAAAGACACACAAGAATAGGCTTGTATAAAAACTTTAGCACAGCCAGTATTAAGCTATGGTAGTGAAGCGTGGACTGTGAAGAATAAAGATATCAGTAGAATAACAGCAAGTGAGATGAGGTTCATGAGAGCGACAGCTGGATATACTCGCTGGGATCATAAAAATACAGGACATAATGCAAGAACTTCAAATAGAACCCATTATGCAGTTTATCAGCAAATATCAACTTCAGTGGAAGGGTCATCTCGAACGAATGGATCGATGCAGAATTCCAAAAGCACTGTTTCATTACCATCCGCATGGCAAAAGATCTCTAGGTCGTCCGAAGAAGAGATGAACTGAAAATTCTAGTTTGAGACCGTAACAGGCCACTCGGCCTAATACTTGTTAGGAAGAAGAAGAAGAAGAAGAAGAAGAAAAAGAAGAAGACTCTTCTCGTTTCACTTATCCTTTTCTTACATTCCCATATCAGATAAACTATTTCCTTTTTCTATCGGTGCCTGGTATTTATACTTTATTTTCCAGCTCGCATACCATTTCTATAAAATTTGAATTCGGAATTTAAATATTCAGTTTTCCTACAATTTATTTTTATATTATCTTTCCAATTTTCTTTTTGAGTAGGATTCTTGTTCTTTCTTATAATTTGATAATCTGCGAAGAGCAGGCATTCAATTTTCAAACTGATTTGTTTACAATTCCCTTGCTTTATCTATTGCAGGTATGATTTAAGTAAAGTTACGGACATTGAACATGGGATTACAGCTTTATTTTCCGTTTTGGAGAAAGGCTAGTTGTGATCTTGTATCATCCTTAACAATCATCGCATCGGCTGGCATGATAACATTCGAGCGTAGTAAAAGTTGTTTCCACACAATTGATCTAAAACTGACATCATTTTTACTGTTTTAAAGTACCTACGTGTCATTGTTGAATAAGTTTTGTATATTTTCCTTTGGCTGTAGTTTAATATTTCTGTACATGAATTATAATACTTGTGGTTCGAAATCTGACTTTGATCAGGACGCGAACGAAAACATTTGAACGAATATCAGTGGCAATTTGAATGCATCACTCGCCTTCAGTAACGTGATTAACCGAGGAAATGAATGGACGGGAGGGTTTTAATTGGTTACAAAGCAATATGTATGGCGACGGACGTGGGGTGTGTAGATAACAGAGATTGTGTGATAGAAAATATATATATGCGGTTGAAATTGAGGGAAAATATTTGAATGCACTTTCCTCCATCACTCTTCAATGAACTATTTCACAAGATAGCCAAACGGCTAGAGTATCTGTTTTTCCCGCCGTAGACTCGACTTCAGATCCTGGAAGAAGTCCAAGTCAAAGACCATAATGGGGAAAGTTTTCCTCTGAATGCTCAAGGTTTTCCTGTTACCATTGCACCGTTTCTGTCACTTCCAACTACTATCTACTGCTGTGCCAGGATTCCAAACTCCTCGATTCTAGTAACATTATATAGCTTATAGTGACAACGGCTTTCCTGAAGGTCACTGTTACAGCAGAGTCGGATTCGAGTTCCAATGATGGTGGAATCATATTTGTAGTGGACAAAGCGAAAATATCTGATAGTTTTCTCGAGGTTCTTCCATTTGTCCCCACAGTGTCTATTTCATTATTCGTTATCATCATTACAATATCATTAACCAAAAAAGGATGACTGCGTTATATAGTACTGTGACTGGCGTGCAGATGGCATCAGTCTGAAGAGGCGTAGTACGCTTTCGAGGGAGGTGAAGTGGTATTGTAATGGAACTCTATCTGGCCCAAAAGGGTATATGGCTCAATCGACAGGCGACAACACATAGCTTGTCACGATATCTACAAATAAAGCGGCCGTTCGGGCTAAAGCAATCATTCCTAAATGTAGAATTGGTAAGACACAATAACTCCATTCGAGGCTGCGATGCTAGCCTTCGAACCCCTCCTCCGTACAGAGGATATCCCTTCCTTGCCTAAATTTATGTTTCTAGCTAGATAGTCATTTTTTTATCGGTTGCGGAGAGCCATAAATTTTGTTTTATTTGTGTATGTTTTAGGAATATAACGTTGTTTACCAATTTGAAACAGTTTATAAGCAGCATGTTGTTTGACACAAACTTTGAAAGCGTGTTACGCTGATGTTCATAGGTCTATGATTATGCCGCAAATTGCTTTTTCAATATCACCATCTTGGAAAAAAAAACAAATTTGCAAAACAAAACGCCACTAGCGCCACTAGAGAGAAAAAAACACATACAAGCAAAAAACTAAGACCATACTCCATTTTATTCTGGGACTGGTTGGTTACCATTTTTATTACTCTCGCTACAGGCATTTCTTTTTGTACCATATCCTTTTGAATAAGGGGGTATTTTGGTTCTATTCACTACTACAATTTGCACAATACAAATAACTTTTGTACGTGTAGGAAGATGACAAACCGAACGCCGTAACTTTTGCATTCAAATTCAGAGCCAATTGGAAGAGGATGGATTCACTGACAAGATATTGTTCAGCAATGAGTTCGCCTTCCACCTCCATGGGAACGTCAGTCATTAACGTCAAGTCTGGGACTCAGAGCATTTAAGAGATTCATCAAAACTGGACATGTTTTACGCAATTAGCAGACACAAAGTATATGGCTTCTTGTTTTTCGTCGAGCCTACTGCCACTCGCCATTCCTATTTGAACATGATCAGAATTGCGTCAACTGGGATATTCGTCGGTTCCTAAATCCACTCTTCCGGGATGTTGGATGGACCGCTCTGGAAATAAGAATTTTGCAGTGATGTTCTGGCCCTCAAGATCGTCAGATTTAACATCCTGCGACTTAATTTTGTTAGGATTCATCAAGATTGTCGTGTATCTGCCCCCTGACACAGTGCATCTTCGACTCATTACAATTGATATGCTGGGATACGTTTAAACAGAAATGAACTACCATCTTGACATCTACCATGTCACTAATGGCGCAAACGTTAAACGTAAATAATGTTCCTGTAAAACATATTAAGTACTTGTGTCTAGTCTTGTCACTAATATTGAGATAACTAAGTTTTTTAAGATTAAAATTGGCTTACTTTTGCACCATCTTTTTTGAACCACGTTGTACATCGTGATAGCAGTTTTTTCATTGACATCTCAAAACTTAAAAAGAAAGTTAATTTTGTAGTTATATTCTAAAATGTTTCAGTATGATCTCCAATACTATATAAATACATTGGATATTGCAGACTATGTTCGTTTTCTCCTTAAGTGCGTATTATGTTTTGTGTTTCTATTCAGTAGCCGTAGCGATCGCAGATATTTTTCTTTTCCTTACAGAGGTAAACTAGTAGTGGAAGATTCTATTAGGATTTTTATAACAATGTTTTGCGGTTCTTCGTACAAACAGTATTTTTCTCCTTTGTATCAAGTGCAGACCTTCGTGTTGTAATTACATTATGTGGACGTTAGGGTCTACCCGCAAGTAAGAGCGAGTCAGACTGACGTGTATTCTCTTATGGTCTCCTCGAAAAATTGCGCCTTCACATGCGGTCAGTAATTAGGGAACTTCCACCACCTCGCTGCCCTTTAATAAGATTGAAAAAATGGATGCTAAATATGGTGTTTTATAATGTCATGTTTTAATTTTTATTTTCTAATGTATACTACATAGTGGTTTGACAAATCAAATTATAAAGGAAACGGTCAGAAACTTCAGGTTTTGTCGGTTTTAGCAAGTGGACCCATGTAATAAAATTAAAAAGAATGTAGTAGGCTATTCTTATTGAATATTGTGTTTTTCAGTGGTTCATATAGACAGAATGTATAATTATTTATCATTATTTAAATTTAAATATACGGAATACAGAATATAATTACAACAATAAAAATAAAATAATACAATCAATATAAAAAGAGAGGATATAGTAATATTAATAAAACTTGAGGACCGAATGAGCAGCTCTCGTGTTCGATCGCAGTTCAGATATATTATCAATAGGCCTATAAGAGAACATACAAAATAAAATAAAATAGAAACTAAAACTAAAATTACAGCTACAGTGAAATTATATAATATAATATATTAATATAAGAGGAATATAGAAAATAAAATAAAATAAAATAGGAACTACAATTAAAATTACAGCTGCAATGAAAATATATAATATAATATTAACATATAGAAGAATAATATCGTACGTGAATAAAGTAGGACAATTTATGGAAAAATATATATTCCAAAATTATAGAATACAAATATAATATAGGCTGATTAATTCATACACATAGGCTATAAATTTATTTAATCAAATTGAAGAAATTAACACGTTCCTAATTTTCTTCTTATATGTTAGTGGGTTACATGTTAGAAGTTCTGGGTGTAATTTACTGTAGCTAAAGAATTATACAACCGAGGGCCAAAATTAATGCTATGCTTTAGACCAGTAGATGTGAAACATTTAGGCTCTACTAATGTTGAATTATTATTTCGTCTTGTGTCATGATTATGTGCCTGTAATATAGACTTATTACGATTTTTTCGATAAAATTTTAACAGAGTATATTTATAAATTTGTTCAATATTAAGTACATTAAATTCAGAATAAATTAATTTAGTTGGATAATCAAAACGTTTCTTCAAATAAATTTTAATTGTTAGTTTTTATTGTAAATTTAACGGACTAAGATTAATTTTTGTACTTCCACCCCAAACAATAATACCATATTGAATGATAGACTGATAAATGACCAAATAAACATTTCGTAGAACTGTGATAGATAAGTAGCATCGAAGATTAACGAATTTATGAATTGTTTACTAAGCATAATGAATAGTTTTATGTTTCTCCTGAAAATTAAAAAAAAAAAATCACATACGTGGTGTTAGATCTAGGCCATCGATATGGCAATAGAAACTGAATCACAATAGTCAACGGTCTACTGATATAAAAATGTTATGTTTTTTATTTAACAACGCTCGCAACTGCAGAGGTTATATCAGCGTCGCCGGATGTGCCGGAATTTTGTTCCGCAGGAGTTCTTTTACATGCCAGTAAATCTACTGACATGAGCCTGTCACATTTAAGCACACTTAAATGCCATCGACCTGGCCCGGGATCGAACCCGCAACCTTGGGCATAGAAGGCCAGCGCTATACCAACTCGCCAACCAGGTCGACCCTGATATAAAAAATAAATATTTAAATGTATAAATAAACCTAAAAAAATAATATTTACATGTATATCATATTCAGCATCACCGTATAATCCTTACTATCAGTATCGCATCATCATAATCATTATTAGCATTACCGTCATCATTGTCTTAATCATCTTCTGTTTCCAGCGATTTACCGATTTCCTCCATTATGGTCGCACAATAATGCAGATTAGGAATCGACAGTAGTCTAACTTTGCAGTGTCTTGAACGAGTATCTTATATACTAATAGGTGGATACTAAATGACATCTGCGAACATCAGGAAGTAATAGAGCACGTAAAAACAAGCATAAATAGGAATGGAACCCAGCCTTCGTCTTGCAATTTTTTCCAGATGTTAAATGGGGCAACTTATATCTCCGTGAGCAAGATTGCTGTATGCACGGTTTACACTTCCAGATATCCTTGAGCACTATCCTGCCACCTGAAAATGTGTCGTCCTCCAGCTATCGTGAACGGGTTTATGTCATGTCAGAAAATGTAGGACGTTTATTGTGAAGATCTCGTATACCTGGCCATATCTTTACTTACATATCTGCAGAATCACCTGTTCTGTCTGTCTGTTCCTCACGAGTGCTAACTGCTAGACATTCATTCTGCTGAAGAGCATAATTTCTACTTTTGACTACATATCACAACACAGTAAACCGTTATAAACACGCTAGGCGATCCGTTACTGGATCTTCAACTCCAGTAATTATACAGTATATCGTCCTTTAGAGCAGCGTATGCCTCTCTTACTACACTCGACAGTTGCTATGTGTCTCCTCAGTTTCTGTTGATATTAACATGGTATTTGCCATCAACAATTTCAACGTTCTCTATAAAGCTCTGGTGTTCAGAGGCGGCATTTAATATCTGCCCTGTAGATTATATCCCGCATCCGTCAAAGTAAACAAATCTTGCTGCCCATTAAAGCGCACTGTTAGCGAACCACTGAGTTTGTCTACATCTGAGAACGGGAGAATTGTCGGAGATGAAGATGAGAACAATGAATCTACTTTGCTGTCATAAATACCACGAGAAACTTCCTTCTTTCAAAATCTTTCTTGAAGTTGAGAAAGTTTGAGAAAACTTCAGAGAATATTTTTTTTTAACGTATGCTAGATTTTTTCACATTGCTCATGCAAAAACCTGGCATTTGTCCCATTTGTCACATAAATAAAATCTAGATGTGGAACTTGTATACACTCATTGCAACTGAAAAGAGAACTCCTCATGTAACTCGAGTGTAGAGCTAGTTCATACATATTCATAAAAATAAACTCAATTCCGTCTTCATATATTCAATTGGCGTCAGCTGAGATTTCAATAGTAGATCAGTATCAGTCACAGGTTTTCAAATCCAATAGACTCTCTTGTACTTTCGCATACAATTTTTTGCTTTCTTGCATACTTACGTGCTTGTTTTCTTATGTTCTGCGTCCTTATTATCTTTCTCTTATTTCCCTCCACAGTCATGCTTATTTACATACATAGGGCTTACAAACATACATACATACATACATACATACATACATACATACATACATACATACATACATACATACATACATACATACATACATACATTTCCTTTTGTTCGTATGTTTGTCTGTCTCTCCCTTTGTCTGAATTTTGTCCCTCACTGTCTCTCTGTCTGTCGGAGTTGTGTTTGTCTGTCTCTCTGAGTTACAGTATGTCTCTCCCTGTCTCTCTGTCTGAGTTCTGTATCTGTCTGTCCTTGCCTCACTGCCTATCTGATTTCTGTGTCTGTCTGTCTGTCTATCCCTGTCTTTCTGTCTGTCTGTCTCTTCCTGTCTCTCTGTCTGTGTCTGTCTATCCCTGTATCTCTTTCTGTCTGTCTGACTTCTTTGTCTGTCTGTCTATGCCTGTCTCTCTGTCTGTGTATCTCTGTCTGTCTCTATGTCTGAGTTCTGTGTCTGTCTATTCCTGTCAGTCTGTCTGAGTTCTATGTCAGTTTGTCTATCCCTGTCTGTCTGTCTCTCTGTGTATGTTCCTGCCTATGTCACTGTCTTATCTGTTTTTTCTGACTCTGTTTCTCTGTGTCTTTGTCTATCTGTCTCTGTCCGTCCATACTTGTATTTTTCCCAATCATATACCCGTATCTGTATCTTTTGTTTATGTATTGTCTGTCTGTCAACCTACTACCTATCCAGTTAATGATCTATCTACTTTTCAACCCTATCTACTTATTTTTGGAGCTGTTGAGCTTTCGATCGATCCTGTTTTAATGCTAAATAGAGAGATTGTTGCTCATTTCAAGAATTTTTCGCTGGAAGCCCATTGTATTCTGTTGTTTGAAAATGGTACGGTACAATAATTTCTCATAGTGATACGGTGTATACATCTTTCTGTATCTCTTGAGAGCTGGTTAACGAACATTGATCACATACGTACCTCATCTGACACAACTAATGCATTGTAGTTAAAGTAGAAAACAGTGTAATGGATGCGCAGTACGTACTTCCAATCTAACGGTCGCTATCGCTCAAGATAATTTATTATGTCGCGTGATGTGTTATGGTCCTGATTCCGTTTTTTTTTTTTTTACTGATAATACAAATTAGTGCATTAAGAAGCAGTAGTGTCGGTATTGCAGGAAATGTGAGGAAATTAAGGAAGAGCAGATTTCGAAAGTCTAGATATATTATAGAGCCTTCAAATAGACGTTCATCCGTCAGTGTGCGGCCGCGAGTGGCGACTAGAAGCACGCTGTTTGGCGACAGAATCTGATATTCACACCCTTTAAGTCAGTCAAGATTATTCATGTAAATTAAGAGTTATAATAACCACTTGCCTTTGTGATGGAAGATGTTGCAAATGATGTCCTTGTGCCGTCGCACATTTCTCTCTCCTTTTAAGAAAATTTGCATTAATACTCATCAGTTCTCCTTTAGAACTCGCTGCAAATTCCCTTCTTATATTGTACTTCAGTTCTTCCAGCCTATACGGGTTATTTCGATACACTTTACTTATTTTTATGTTCCCCCATAAATAGGAATGACATGGTAGGATCTGGGAATCGCGCTGGCCACATTCCCATACTGATGAGCCTATCTTCAAAAATGTTCACAGTTAATTGTAACGAGAGATCAGTTGTATGCACTGCAGCGGAATCTTGTTGGAAAAAATACCTATGTACACACTGATCACTGTGAAAAGTAAGAGGAGAGATAAACGCCTGCAAATATATCCTAATGATTTGTCTAATTATATTTTATTTCATTTTCAGGTAAGTGTGCCTTGTGTAACATCACTCATAGTTGGATTGCACTACATTTTTCAACTTGCCAAGTAAGTCGGAATTACATAAAGTAGATGATCACCTTGGACCCTTAGAGAAAAATAGTCTCAGTATCAATTTTTTTTTTGAATAGCCGTAGCCTACTAACTAAAGGAAACAAATCTACCATAGGAAAATTGCACTTGTAACACATTGCTCACCACCACTACCATCACCACCATTATCATCATCATAATCATCATCATCAATGGAAACCTCCAGAGTGGATATGCTTGTAGTAGGTTACTTTTGCAGTTCGATTTCGTGGCAGTCATGATACATAATCTCTTATATTCTAAACAGATGTGCTTGTAATGCTATTACTTAGCTAAGTTTATTTTATCTGTAAAGATAAAGATATCCCTATACAGGGTGTCCCATTAGCTTGTGCACCTATTATAACTTTCTTGTTTGGATAGTTATTGGAATTTTTGTTTTTGAGAATTATGTTTGAACGAAGGGTTAACATGAGTGTAGAGGTTTCGTGCATGTAACTACATTATGGTACAAGATACACGTGACGTCATCAATTTTTCAAATAGCACTACATACTTTAATCATGTTACATTGATTATACACATTAAGACGAGTTCAAAAATGTATCATAATGTCACATTCCCAATCAATAACAACAAGAAAATGAGTCATTCCACGTCAAATCGCACAAAATTATACAAATTTTGACCTTCATATTTCTGATTGCGCTTATATGTTTTTTACCGACTCTATGGGTCTCATAAACCAACAAGTGTATTTTTTATTTCCTCCTAAGTCCACATGTTTTTAAAATATTACATGTTAAAATTCGTTAAAAATGTCGCACAATGCAACATTTAAAGCGTCATATTTCTGACGATATTGATGTTAAATTTTTTTTGAAAAATGCATTTAAAAGCTTAAAGTACTGTCTTTTATTAAATATTTACTAACTAATTTTAATATAATTATTTCAAATATTTTTTTATAATTCAATTTTTAAAACATATATATCAATGTGAAATAGCCCTATTAAAAATCTAAAAAAATGCCTACTAGGTGCACTGAAGTATTCTTAATAATTCCAGAAAAAATCAGAATGGGATCTCCAATAGTTTAATGGAAATTTAATTACTTATGACAGAATGTGTAGCGGTCGGCGCAGCAGCAGTGGACGGGAAGCGTTAAAGCGCGCTAAGAGGTTTATCGGCGCTGGATAATTGACTGAACGTTGCAACATTACACCCAGTACGGATCAAGTTACTCGAGGAAACACTGCTAATTTACTTATTATGATATCTTCAAATAATTGTACATTATGCTTTTCAAATGTTTCTTTTCATTCACATTTTAAATTTTCATTCGCCTACCTTCTTTCTTGAAAGAAAATTGTTTTACTAAATCTTCAGTTTTTGACAACGGAATGAAAAAATATAATTTTAATGTACCAGTTATTGGTTTTAGATTATGGTATCTGGCCTGCAAATTTTCAGTGTGGTTTTTGTGCTATTGAATGGACAAAATATAAATGACACGTTAGAAATGTTTTTTGTGACTAATCAAACAGTTTTTTTTTGTGTCGTTATAGGATCTTGTATAGGCTAACTCTCGTGGCAAGTCTTTTAACAGTATCTCCAATGCCAACATTTGGACCTTTACCATGCGACATTGCAAAGAAGTGTCATTCAGCACTAATTCCATAATCGTCTTCATGTAAGCAATTATTTTTAATTTTTTTTTTTTTTTTTGTGAACTTGATCCATTGGAAACGTAGATGATTTTTTTCATATCATTGAATTCTTTCTTTAAGAAATTGATTGTTTCGGATTGAAAAAAGTGAAAGTGATCGGTGTCATGTTTCATGGTTTCTGAGATGACATTACTTTTGTAACGAATTTCTGTATCTCCTTTGAAATATACTACGAAAGGATTTATTTATTTATTTAAATATACAGAATAAAGAATATAATTACAAATAAGAGAAATAGAAATAAAATAATACAATCAATATAAAAAAAGGAGATGCAGTAGTATTAACAAAATTTGAGACCGAATGAGCAGCGCTCGTGTTCGGTCACAGTTCAGATATAATATTAATAGGCCTATAAGAGAATATAAAATAAAATAAAGTAGGAAGTAAAATTAAAATTGTACTGTATTGTGGCTTGGCATATGTTCCAATGCACACCTTGTATTGAATTTTGTATTACAAATGAATAATTTTCAGAAAAGTCTGCAATAACTATGTAATTTTCAGGTTGTACTTTCTTTGCATTCCGTCAAAAATAAAATATGGCTGACTTTTGAATGGATGATGATGCATCTTCTACATGAAAAACTTAACATGCTAGGGAGCCTTTTACTTTTGAAACTTTTCACGGGGGTATCGTTTTGTTGTATCTTTCTTTTCTTGATAGGGGATTCTATTGACATCAAACTCTTGTTTAATTCCTCAATATTACTAATTTCTAGCACTGTATCCATAGAACTGCTAGAAGAAATACTGGGATAATCACTTTCTCTGTCCGCACTTTCATTTGATTCATGTTTATTAATATCACAAGAACTACCGGCTTCACATATAATTTCACCTGACCTATGCGGAAATTGATTGATTTTTACGGAACAAATCACATATTTGCACACTCAAAGACTCCTTTAAATTGAGCTTTATCAATAAGTCGCGACTTACGGGTCTTAGTGTACTTTTCTTTTTAAAAGCGTGATTAGAAAGGTAAATGGATTTAAACACTTGTTATATATTACGCCATCTTTAACATCACTCAAGTTGTATAGAAGTCACGTCACTGCGTGAAATTCAAACCCGAACTGATTATTTTTCTCTCATGCCATCTGTTTACTGCCATAAAGTTTACTGCCTTACCCAGTCTTGCTATCATCAAACACTTGGGTATATTACAGTATAAACTGTGAGGGGCTTCCCCTCTTAGCTGAGCTGACAATAATAAAATAATTTTAGATAAGATATTTACTGTTCCTTAAGGTATTTATCATTTGATGATTAGTATGGTGACATCAGATGCAACGGGAAATTTCCGCGGGCAGCCTTCTAGCCTATGGCTGCAAGCAGTTCATTAGCTGGGCATCGCAAGCGCGTGCATGCCTCCGGAAAATAAATTGTTACAAATGTATGGGTGCCGATCCCATATTTATAAATGCAGTAGTTTACAGATAATACATCAGCGAACAAGTCTATATTTTTTCAGATTTTTAACTTGGCTATTTAATATAGTAATTTTGCTTTGAAAAAGAAATGATTAAAAAAATTGGCCAAATTTTTAATTTATTTGTGATAGGCGTAAAGTAATAAAAAGTGTTGTATTTCGTCTTTCAAATGCGCCAAACCGCAAATCTCAATTATATGTAGACACAAAGTTCCAAGCGAGTTTATGTAACAGTGCGCGCATAATTTGCGTAACTTCAAATATTCATAACTACACAAATAATTAATAATTGTGAAAATAAAAAAATACGGTCTCCTTATTTGATGTCTGGAATTCATGAAAAAAAATTCGACCATTTCCGAGAAGGTCGTGTTTTATTGCTGTGCGATTTGACGTGGAATGACTAAAATGCGAAATGAATGCCATCAGAATGTGCCATTTGTTGTGTCGCCACTCGGCTTCTTCCTGTGGGGAACTGTACAGGACAGTGTGTACCAGAACATTCTAACAACACCAGACGATATGCAGCAGAGCATTCGACAAGCTTGTGTGTCCATTCAGCCAGCAACATGCCGGGCAGTCATACGGTCTTTCGGGGAGCGCCTTCGAATGTGCATTAATGTGAATGGTCACCATTTTGAACATCTTCTGTAAAACTCAAAGCATAACATTATCATAGTGGAAGTACGTTTTTGTTTCGTTTTGTTGTTATTGATTAGAAAGGTGACATTGTGATACACTTTTGAACTCGTCTTAATGTGTGTGATCAATGCAACATGATTAAAGTATGTAGTGCTATTTGAAAAATTGATGACTTCACGTGTATCTTGTACCATAATGTAGTTACATGCACCAAATCTCCACACTCATGTTAGCCCCTCGTTCTAACATAACGCTCAAAAACAAAAATTCCAATACCTATCCAAACAAAAAAGTTATAATAGGTGCAAAAGATAACTGGGACACCTGTATAGGCATGAGGCCTACAGAGTAGCGAGAGATTAAGACTGTCATTTTTACTAAACAATCGACGTCAGTGGTGATGGTAGTGATGGTGGCGGCGGTGGTGGCGGTAGTGGTGGTGGTAGTAGTAGTGGTGGTGGTGGTGGTGGTGGTGGTGGTGGTGGTGGTGGTGGTAGTAGTTGCAGCCTTCACTTCCTAGAAAGTATTTCTAGTAATTACTCATTTTTGTTAGAGACTGATTAAACCCCAGAAGGATTAGATCAATGGAGAATATCTGTGACTCCCTCGGGAATGAAATCCGCGACCTTCCGGCTTGGAGTGCAACACCTTAACCGCGACGCTACTCCACGTCCCTCGTTATATTCATACTTAGCATTTTTACCTATCGACGTAATGTCCTGTTACTGCTCATTTTCAATATCGAATAATTCTAACAAGTGTGAAGCAAATTCAGGAGTCATCTTTTATAATTCAAGGTTCGTCTTTCTCCTTCCCCTGATTTTGAATCATTAATAGACAATCTACCTCTGATTGAGGTTCTAGCTGATATGTACAGTAGTGGCAAAAAAACCGGACCGACGGAATAATCAAAGTCCCCGAAATGAGCCACTGCGCATGTCACGCCCGCATTCACAAGATAGCGAGTAATCTATTGAAATTGTTGTAGTTTCGACTGCTGACGTAGCCTATTTCGAGAGCCATTAGAAAATAAGCTGGTAAAATTCATGTTCTGAGAATAATTAGTTAATTAATTAGTAAAATGTTGCTGCAATCGAAAAGTATTGGGAATAAATTTGAATAAGGAACAAAAAAAAAAGTTTCCTTTCCAGGCAGGATTCGAACCACGAAAGTCTTAGTTACCAGTCTATCGTGCTGTCACTGTGAACAAGACTCTGAAATCAGCTACAAGGGTCGGTCTGGTTTTTTTCTTTGCCACTACTGTACATCTGTTATTATCAGGCAGTACATCTCACTTGACGATATGTTTCAGAGGAAGAACAATAATTGTTTGTATGCATCTGAAGTCTGATTAGTGGAATATGTAGCTAATCGGCGATGTATGAATTGGAGGGGGAAAGGAAATGCCACCCTACCCCATTATCTCCTGCTCTAGTTGCCTCATGAGTGATGCTTTATTGGTGTTACTTATGAGGTTCAAACCTGTATTTGGACAGTTGACTAAACAACAACAGACAACCTCATATTCACTCCTCTGGCTACCGGTACATGGTTGACATGGATCAAAGCCATGACCTAATGCAATACAAGAGAAGGGATGCAAATCCAATTCCTGTGAACAACAGATGAATATAAATTTTGACGTAGAGCTACGTCCTTCAAGGAGCGTGGGTGAGAAAGTGCGTACGGAATTTCGATCTCCCAAAAAAGCGCAGCATTTGAAACGTTTACTGCACGGAAACATAAGTGCTACGTTAGTGGTATAGGCCTACTGTTGGATAGAGAACAGATCGTTTTTAACAATGTGTAAACCGATGGAACTTTGTATTTGGAGGGGGGGGGGGGAAATTGGGGGCGGCGCGGCGATAAAGGCGTCTTTAGCGACCTTCGCTCGGCGCCGCGATATGGGTCAGGGCCGATTGCGTGAGTATAACTTGAAATACGGAAGCAGGCAGTATCTAGTTCTTTAGCTATCAGCGGATAAAAATGACATTTATCTGCGAGTTAAATTCCTAGGGTGCTATGCATAGACATTTCACTAGCCCGCTCTACGAGTGTGCTAAGCTAACCCTGGCTATCGACTGGTTACTAGTACGGGGTTCATATTCATATCATATCGCTAACACTGGCTTATGAATACGAAAAACGTTAGTTCGCTGATCATCCTCTGGAAGCCCGCGCTAAGAATGTCTAGGAATACGGCCCTTAGAGTTAAGAGACCCAGTTTATGAGAGTAATAGGGAAAATTTCAAACATGTTCAAGAAATTCGCGACCGGCGAAATGTAGTAAGGGAAATAAATGGTCGAGGGGCCCCACTCTTGTGAAAATAGTCTTAAATATAATTAAATTTAGCAGTTTCATATAATATTGAGGAATAATATTCAGGACTTCTGCTTTAGGTATTTTAAACAGGGGAGATATACATTTTTAAACATTTTTCGTGATTATTCAGCGACACAATTGCCTGGAACTTTGTATTAGGGACAATATTCTTTTACGTGCCGACGTGGACCTCCCAACTTTACTCCCCTTCCAGAGGAAACCATCGTAAAGACACATGGAGAAATGTATGTTGTCAGTTTACTGTTGTTTACTGCGATAGAATAATTAACAAGTCTAAAACTTAAAAATTGTTCGTCATGCTATTATTATCAACCGTAAGGACGAATTAGCTTCAGAATGCGAAGGCGTGGTTGAAACTGTGGGAGATAAATCAAAATAATGAATTCCAAATTACTGTAAATACAATAACAGCTGTTATTTGGAAAAATATTGGCATAAAAATATAGCAAAAAAATACTTTTTCATCCGTAGAGAAGACTGGATTGGTGGCGATTCATTGCTGCAGTAAGTGTGATTTGGACATTCCAACGCCCGCAGATTTATTAACCTCAACAGAGCGGGGAAATAACATGTAGACTACTAATGTAACAGCAGTAAAACGACACGGGAATGAAAATGACCCAACAGTGAATTCCGCTACACTACATCGATAATTAAAATTTTGTGGTGACTATGCCTTACTACACAGATTTCCGTGTGTGTGTTCATATTCCTGTATGAGTATCAGTGCACGCGCGCTATGTGGTGGTTGTACTTTCAGTCTGACTACGAAATTGATTAATTGAAAAAATAAGCCGCAAATTTTGAAAGGGGAAAGGGGAGAAGCCTTACGTGAAAAGCCATTTAGGACATTTTTGATTGTGACTTGACTTTTGGGCATTTTTAGGTCCAATGATATTCACATATTCGTGGTGTTTGGTCAGATCATGATAACTCAAAAAAAAAAAAAACAAAACAAAAACAAAAAAAAAAACCTGTTTTGAGATACAAGCGTTTTTGTTTTCACTTTTCCTTTAAAAATCGGAATTCTATTTTGCATACACATATGAATGACAATAACATAGATTAAGGCACTGTTTAATTAATTAATAATAATAATAATAATAATTTATTTTAGTTAAGGCCATTCGGCCTTCTCTTCCACTTAACCAGTATGATAGAAAATTACTACAATGCTATGAATTATAATTATGCACATACTCATATCTTTCTATAGATTTCAAGTAGCCTACCGGTAAATGTAAATAGCAGGAAATGACCATTTTGAAGTTATCATGTTCTGACCAAACACCATAGATAGAAAGTACCGGTAATGATTTCAGTCATTTTAGGCTGTGGCACCACTTTTCGGTATTTTAGGACGTATAACGTTTTTGAAATTAATATATTTAATAACAAGTAATCCAGACATTTGAGATAGGCAGGGCATGTGGCACGTATGGGCGAATCCAGAAATGCTTATAGAGTGTTAGTTGGAAGGCCGGAGAGAAAAGACCTTTGGGGAGGCCGAGACATAGATGGGAGGATAATATTAAAATGGATTTGGGGAAGTTAGGATATGATGATAGAGACTGGATTAATCTTGCACAGGATAGGAACCAATGGCGGACTTATATAAGGGCGGCAATAAACCTCCGGGTTCCTTAAAAGCCATTTGTAAGTACGTAATAACAAGGAATGAAATAGGTCTAAATCTAAGAGTCCGAACCCTGACCATTAGTTTTAAATAATCTCATATAATGCTATATTGTGCTTTTTATTACTATCACCGACAGAATTGAGAATGTATTGGAGGATACGAATATATTTTTTTTTAATTTAGACGTGTTCATGAACGTTAAGAAAGCGCCATTCTAGGACGAGTTTAGTACACTACGTACCATACAGTAGGCTACATTTCATCATATTGTCCCACTTCTATTGTAAATTTAAGAAGAGCATTAGATCTTCATGAGTTTTACATAATACTGTCGTAGTGATATTACTGATGCAATTTGGATGTTAATTTTAATTTTTAATTGAACTTTCCTTTCATTACAAGTCGTTTACAGCAAATTTGTCTACAAAGGTGTAATTATAGTACCTTCTGAAGTAAATGGCGTTCCAAAATGAGTTGATTGTTCTTGTTGGAAACTACATTTATCCCTGCTTTTGTGTCCGTTATCTTTAGACATTATGAAATAAGTAGCAGGGAAGATTGCACGAGCTTCATAATTAATAATCAATGGTGTGGATTGAAAATTACGTCTGATGTCTTCATAGAAGTTCCTTAATGTTATGTCAGGAGTAACGATCTCTCTTCGCAGTACTAACGAAAGGGAGCATTGTATTCATGTTAGCCTATCTGAATGGATGTTCCAAAATCGTTGTTTTATTCAAAGACGCATTGTGTTTCTCGTAATGTAATTTTGTTCTTCATCTCTCTCATTTTTCATCATCCTTATCTTCTTTTACTTCTCTTTTTCATGATTATCTCCAACTCCGATTTCACATTCTTTTTCACCAAAGTCTACCCTTCCATTTTTGTCATAAATTCTTATGGGTATATTCTATTTTCCATTACTGTATTATTATTATTAATAATAATAATAATAATAATAATAATAATAATAATAATAATAATAATAATAATAATAATAATAATAATAATAATAATAATAATATGCAATAGCCCAGTAGTGTCAGAGTTGTAAGCTCCGAAACCGGTTGTGGAGCTAGAGACGTCCAGTCGGAACGTAAACTTGCTTATGTCTGTGGAAGCACCGGAGCACGCAACGAGTTATAGTGGTGCGCTCCGCTCCGTTTAGGCTCTGTCAGACAACGCTGCAATAGCCTATTTGTATTTATATTTTCTATACCGTCCTACGCCGCAGCGTCGTGGTCTAAGGTGTCATGCCTGAACTTGCGATACAGAATGTACACTGGTTGTAGTCCTTGTTGGGAAAGAAATTTTCTCATGATATTTTGGCCTGTGTATGGGACCGGTGCTCACCTAGAATCGAGATGAATTTGAGGAGCTACGCTGGGTAGCGAAATCCAGTTTCGAAAACCAGCTATAATTGCTGGGATCATCGTGCGGACCACACGTTACTTCTGTACTGGTTCGGTGATTATTCACAATGTTCACCTATGCTGGCACATGCCGACGTGAAACCAAAAGTCAGCTGGTCGGCCTTGGCTCTTCATAGGCTGTCGCGTCACGGATTACATGTACTCTGCATCACTGTCATCACCATTAAGTTCATGATCGTAATGATGATGATCATCTCTGTCTTCAACTTCCCATCATCACCATTATGATTATCTCTTCGTCGCCGCCGCCATCATCATCATCATCATCATCATCATCATCATCATCATCATACCATCATCATCATCATCATCATCATCATCATCATCATAATCTCAACCGGCGTAGCTCAGTCTGCTGAGGCGCTTGCCTTCAGATCTGAAGTTGCGCTCGGGTGCGGGTTCGATTCCCGCTTGGGATGATTACCTGGTTGGGTTTTTTCCTACGTTTTCCCAACCGTAAGGCGAATGTCAGGTAATCTGTGGCGAATCCTCGGCCTCATCTCGCCAAATACCATATTTCTATCACCTAAATAACCTAGTAGTTGATATAGCGTCGTTAAGTAACCAACTAAAAATCCTCATCATAGCTACTTTTTTCTTTTTGATTCAATAGATATTTTCTACCCAGAATCATAATCATAATCATAATTTTCGCATCCCTGTTTTACTTTTCATTATCACCGTTTTCGTTGTTATCACTAAGTTATCATGCTCTTTTCTTCATTTATTATCATATTGTAATTTTTGTTGTAGTTCCTGCATTTTCCTTACTTCATCTTCTCTTTATGGTAATCTTGTATTCAACATATTGTTTCTTGACATTTTTCCCCCATTACCCTTTTCTTCTAACCTTCATCATCATCACTATCAACTCTACAATACCATCTTCATTTTATTTTCATCATCAGCATCATCACCAAAATCACATCCTTTTCATAATTGTCTCATTTCCATGTTAGTATGCGCCTGAAGCCCTTTTCATCATTTTCTCTTCATCATCACAATCCTATCTTTCTCCTTTTAATAATCATCGCCTAATTATAAGCATTGCCACCATGAAATTCTCAATTTCCGTTTCTTTTCATTGCCATCTTTTTCATTATGTTCTCTTTCTTATGATCTTTTGTGCAACATCTCAACTTTCGCTGCATATGAAGGCAATTTCCTGTCATTTTTAATTATCTATAACCCACCCGAGATAACAACCCAGTCTATGAATATATTACACTTATTCTACATACAATTTTACAACATTTTTCTTCTTACTTTATTGTGACACAATAGTCATTAAGGGGTCTTGGTCTGTGTGCAGTTAAAGAGTCCTGATCTAATGTTGATAAACAGAAGATGGATTTGTCGTGACGTGGGATCACCATTATGCAAAACCTCCAGTACCATTGACGATTGACAACGAATAAACATTTATTCCCTAAACAGGATCATAACCAGCACAACGTTCAAACTACTGTATGTCTTTTCTGTTGAATTCAATTGAACTTAGGAGGGAGATACTACGACGCAAACCTGCGACCTTTCAAGATATATTGCACTAGCACTCAAGCTAGGCGCATTCCCAAACTCACAATGGCTGACTACACTAAGGTTCGCAGCGTAAAGACCGATTATTTAATCTTGACATCTCAGCGACGCGAAAGAGGGGAAGTAACAGGAGTAATGGAGAGAGCTCCGGAGTAGAGATAGGAGCAAGCCGCCAGTAAAGAAATGCAGTACAGTTTAACTGTACTGAAAATACACTGCTCTACCACATGCGTGACATCCGATCGCTCTGAAAACAAGCGACTGATTGACCTGAACACCCCTTGGTGTAACTTAATGGACTCGCCTGACCCAAGCGCACATTGTCGGCGACTGTCAGGACTAAATAATCGTACTGTACCCAGGTTACGAGCAGACAGTCCCACTCGTCCCTAAGCCTGCCCCCTCCGTGCGTCACCAACTGATATTCAGGGAATGCTATAGAATGAGGACGGAATGAAGAAATGTTGGCAGAATGATGTAGTACCTAATACTAGGGCTCTGTAAAGACTAGGTGTAATCGTCCGCCATTATTGTTCTTTCGCTGTCGTTCGCAGCAAGGTGACGAGAGCATTATCATGTTGTAGCTCCTATGACAGTAAATTTATAGAGCCTTACCTAATACAGATAAATGGGTGAGCTCCGAGAGAATTCCAGCTGTGACCTTGTCCGCCATAAGTGTCACTATGGATTTTTAAACGGTAAATTCCAGGTCAGGCCCTACCGGGACTCGAAACCGGAGCGCCTGCGTGACAGGCTGAAGATCTGACCACTCAGCCACATGGGTTTGCCTCTGTTGTTGCCTACATCTTGGCCACCATACAACCATTTTAAGTTTAAACGATTTTAAAGTAACGTCTTAAAGTCACCTACAGTTGTCAGAAATGTGACATGGCTCCTCTTTCTTCTAAGAGACACTGGAATCCGTCGAATTTTAAGTAACAAGTCTTAGCCGTTTAAATTGGGTAGCTTCATGTAACACGGTCGTTTGACTTCTTTTTACCACATAGTTATTACAGGCTGGGAGTAGGATACTTTTGCTTTTGAAAAGAAGCACTTTTGACTTCCCCTCCCTGCTCATCATCTCACACTCGATGGCGTACGTAATTTACGCCTCTGGTTTCCCAGCACACTACTCTTCTCCAGCACACTTCTTTCTTTCTTCGCCCGACCTGCATCTTCTACTCTGCCGCTTCATCTGTATCGTGTTCTTCTCCTTCTGCCTAATCTTATATTTTTTACATGCTGGAAGTGTACTTATCATTGAACACTTGTGTTCACGTAACATAGTTCTATATAATCTTATATGTAGGTTAAAAAGTCGTGTAGATTGTGATTTTGTCGGAAAGTAATTAAAAAAACTCTTGTTAAGAATGAGAAATATGAATATAAATTTAATCACTTAGGGTGCTATGCATAGACATTTCGCTAGTCCGCGGTACGAGCGTGCTAAACTAGCCCCGGCTATCGAATGATTACTTGTACAGGATTCATATCATATCATATCGCTAACACTGGTTTATGAATACGAAAAACGTTAGTTCGTTGATCATCCACCGGAAGCCCGCGCTAAAAATATCTATGAATATGGCCCCGGGACTCCAGTATTATACTTATATTTGAAATTTTCTCTCGAATATAAATTTTAGCATTTTTTCTAATAAGACTTTTGTAGAGTACCTACTCAAATTCTGTGATCATCATCATCATTAATTTTGTAATAATATGCATTTACTGTGACCTATGCAGTAGTCCTATCCACGTCTTTGGGGTGGTAGAAGATAGGAAGGTAGTAGAGATGAACAAAACTAACTGCCGCTCTCGCTCGCTGTGTTCGTTGCACTTTTCTTTCGAGTCTTGTCTCGTCATTCTCGTGAGCTTGGAGTCTCGCTCATCATTCTTGAAATAGCATTTGGTCGACGTGGAAAGATTTCGTAACTTTGAATAACATATATCACTGAAATAAATAACATCATAAATGTTTAAATGAGACAAAAAGACAAAACAGAACAGTATCTTAGTTATCAAAATGTTCTGGTTCTATTAGGCTATATGATATTACCTATGGTTATATCAATAGAAAAAAAAAATTCTCAAATAAATTTGCATTTCTTAGAATCATAAAACATAACGTTAATATCTTTTTACTTGAGATTGCACACTTGATTTCAAACATATGAAATGAAAATTCATAGGGCCATATTTATAGATATTCTTAGCGAGGGCTTCCGGTGGATGATCAGCGAACAAATCTTTTTTCGTATTCATAAACCAGTGTTAGCGATATGATATTATGTGAATCCTGTACAAGTAATCAGTCGATAGCCGGGGCTAGTTTAGCACGCTCGTAGCGCGGGCTAGCGAAATGTCTATGCATAGCACCCATAGTCTTTTAATGAGGGTCTAGCAATTAAATAAAGACTGAGGAATGAATTTTTATACACTGAAAGGTAGAGATGATGTTTCAAATAGGCTACTTGATTGTTTATACATATATAACAATTGCCAAAGTAGATAAAAGTTCAGTCAGGTATAAACAACTGTGGCGATTCAGGGCTGGTTGTCGTTCGGGACTTCGGGAGTGATCAATCTCGACGTCTCGAAACACTCAACGACGCGACGTCGTGCGGGTTTTCGGCTTTGCGGGCGCTGTTATTCTTGCTTTCTCGATCGTTATTCATCTCTAGCAGGTAGAATTCCCATATTTTGTTGTCTTCTACTATAGGAATACTTTGTTCTAACCATAATTGGTCGCTTTTTACCTGTGGGAAAGACCCATTACTAAGTTTTATAAGACTGGAATACGGGAAGTTTGGCAACGAGAAGTGTCACACTACAACCGGAATTGAGCTCAGGACTTTCCAGTCCGTAGCCATAGCCAACCGAGCTACTCGGCCATCTTTAATAATGGTAATAATAATAATAATAATAATAATAATAATAATAATAATAATAATAATACTTACTTACTTACAAATGGCTTTTAAGGAAATCGAAGGTTCATTGCCGCCCTCACATAAGCCCGCCAACGGTCCCTATCCTGTGCAAGATTAATCCAGTCTCTATCATCATACCCCACCTCCCTCAAATCCATTTTAATATTATCCTCCCATCTACGTCTCGGCCTCCCTAAAGGTCTTTTTCCCTCCGGTCTCCCAACTAACACTCTATATGCATTTCTGGATTCGCCCATACGTGCTACATACCCTGCCCATCTCAAACGTCTGGATTTAATGTTCCTAATTATGTCAGGTGAAGAATACAATGCGTGCAGTTCTGTGTTGTGTAACTTTCTCCATTCTCCTATAACTTCATCCCGCTTAGCCCCAAATATTTTCCTAAGCACCTTATTCTCAAACACCCTGAACCTATCTTCCTCTCTCAGAGTGAGAGTCCAAGTTTCACAACCATACAGAAGAACCGGTAATATAACTGTTTTATAAATTCTAACTTTCAGATTTTTGGACAGAAGACTGGATGATAAGAGCTTCTCAACCGAATAATAACACGCATTTCCCATATTTATTCTGCGTTTAATTTCCTCCCGAGTGTCATTTATATTTGTTACTGTTGCTCCAAGATATTTGAATTTTTCCACTTCTTCGAAGGATAAATCTCCAATTTTTATATTTCCATTTCGTACAATATTCTGGTTACGAGACATAATCATATACTTTGTCTTTTCGGGATTTACTTCCAAACCGATCGCTCTACTTGCTTCAAGTAAAATTTCCGTGTTTTCCCTAATCGTTTGGGTATTTTCTCCTAACATATTCACGTCATCTGCATAGACAAGAAGCTGATGTAATCCGTTCAATTCCAAACCCTGCCTGTTATCCTGAACTTTCCTAATGGCATATTCAAGCGCGAAGTTAAAAAGTAAAGGTGATAGTGCATCTCCCTGCTTTAGCCCGCAGTGAATTGGAAAAGCATCAGATAGAAACTGACCTATACGGACTCTGCTATATGTTTCACTGAGACACATTTTAATTAATCAAACTAGTTTCTTGGGAATACCAAATTCAATAAGAATATCATATAATACTTCCCTCTTAACCGAGTCATATGCCTTTTTGAAATCTATGAATAACTGATGTACTGTACCCTTATACTCCCATTTTTTCTCCATTATCTGTCGAATACAAAAAATCTGATCAATAGTCGATCTATTACGCCGAAAACCGCACTGATGATCCCCAATAATTTCATCTACGTACGGAGTTAATCTTCTCAAAAGAATATTGGACAAAATTTTGTACGACGTCAACAAAAGTGATATTCCTCGAAAGTTACCACAGTTGGTTTTGACCCCCTTCTTAAAAATAGGTACAATTATGGACTCGTTCCATTGTTCTGGTACAATTTCCTTTTCCCAAATAGCAAGTACAAGTTTATAAATTTCGCTATATAATGCACTTCCACCCTCTTGTATTAATTCTGCTGGAATTTGATCGATACCTGGAGACTTGTACTTTTTCAGATTTTCTATCGCAATTTCGACTTCTGAAAGTGTGGGTTCGGGTATAAATGGCTCAGCAGTTTGTATTTCAATTTCATCCCGATCTTTCTATTTGGCCTATGTACATTTAGTAGTTGCGCAAAATAGTTTTTCCATCTGTTTAGGATTGATGGAGAGTCTGCAAGCAAGTCACCATTCTCATCCTTGATCACGTTTACCCTTGGCTGATATCCGTTCTTAAATTCCTTTATACCCTTATATAAATCTCGAATGTTTTTATTCTTACTATTTGTTTCTACCTCATTCAGTTTTTCCTTCAAGTAACCTCTCTTTTTATTCCTAAGTGTACGACTTGCTTCCCGTCTTTCATTGAAATAATTATCTCTCTTCTCCTCAACTGGATCCTGTAAGAATTTCAATTTTGCCTGTTTCCTTCTTTCTACTACCATGCAACAATCTTCATCAAACCACGGTTTCTTTTTCTTAGTTTCATAATAACCTATGCTCTGCTCAGCTGCAATTTTGATACTATCTCTGATATTTTCCCACACGCTATTAACATCTAATTCTTTCTCAACTTCGTCGGAACTTTCTAAAGTGGCAAACCTATTCGAAATTTCGACCTAATAATTTTGCTTAGCTTCCTCGTCCTTTAATTTCAAAATATTGAATTTAGTAATATTAACTTGTTGCTCTGCTCGCATGGCTACTGATAATCTTTCTCTTAATTCTCCAATTACCAAATAATGGTCAGAATTACAGTCTGCACCCCTGAAAGTTCGAATATCTACTATACTAGTATGTCTCCGTTTATCTATCAAGATGTGATCTATTTGGTTGTGTGTCAATCCATCTGGAGAAGTCCAAGTATATTTATGTATATCCTTATGGGGGAATGTTGTACTTTTGGCAATTAAATTTTTCGATGTGGCAAAGTTGACTAATCTAACTCCATTGTCACTACTAATTGCGTGTAGGCTCTCTCATCCAATAGTTGGTCTAAAAATATCCTCCCGTCCTACTTTAGCATTGAAATCCCCCAATAAAATTTTCATGTGATATCTAGGGAACTGATCAAAAGTAAATAATAATAATAATAATAATAATAATAATAATAATAATAATAATAATAATAATAATGATACTAATAATAATATTTATAAATGGTTTTTAAGAAATCCGGAGGCTTACTCCCGCCCTCACATAAGCCCGCCATCGGTCCCTATCCTGAATAAGATTGATCCAATCTCTACCATCGTATCCCACCGCCCTCAAATCAATTTTAATATAATCCTCCCATCCAAGCCTCATCCTCTCCAAGGTCTTTTTTCCCTCAGGTCTTTCAGTTAACGCTCCGTATGCATTTCTAGATTCACCCACACGTACTATATACCCTGCCCATTTTAAACGTCTGATTTAATGTTCGTAATTATGTTAGGTGAAGAGTACATTGCGTGCAGTTCTGCGTTGTGTAATAATAATAATAATAATAATAATAATAATAATAATAATACTGTGTATAATGACTTGCTGAGGAAACTCAGACTCCTGACAGATATTGCGAGATATATAGTGAATAAAGAGGCTGTGAGAATGTTTTATTAGAATACTAGGGTTTCTCTCACATTATCGATACACTCATTATGCATTTTATCTAAATATTCAATCTATTTCTAAAATGGATTTTAGTGTTGCGCAAGTGAAACGTATGTATACAAGAATGGTAAATTTATATTCATTTTCTATCTTATCATCCTAAATTGTTCTTAGCTGTTGTCTTGTACCATACATAGAAGGTGTTCAAGGTGTGCGAAAATATAATTTTCGGTCAGAAGTTTTTACAAAATTACAAGTCCAGGAATATTCATTTCATGTATAGTTTTCTGTCCACGGGCAGGTCTTTCACTGCAAACTCAGCATTCTTCAATCTTTCCTATTTTCTGCCTTCGTTTTAATCTCCGCACATGATCCATACATATTTTAATGTCGTCTGTCATGTGATATCTTCTACTTCTTCGAACTCTTCTCCCGTTCACCATTCTTTCCAGTGCATGTGGGAACAGAACGGGACTTTACGTTGAAAACTGATAGTGATAAAATTAAGTATTGTTTCATGAATTGTCATGTTCATTAATGTACAAATTATTATTATTATTATTATTATTATTATTATTATTATTATTATTATTAGTAGTAGTAGTAGTAGTAGTAGTAGTGGTAGTGATAGTGATAGTGATAGTGATAGTGGTGGTAGTAAATGAGGTTGTCACAAAAAACGAGTACAGTATTAGAATAGCAGGTGAAAACGTCGACATTAAAAATTTACCTTATCCTCCAACTGTCTATTGACTATAACTAAAATGCTAATGTAAACAAAACTGAAACACCTATTCAACGCCTTATAAAATAATTCGTATATATATATATATATATATATATATATATATATATATTATTAGTCGACTAATCTGTACGTAGTTACTTAAACTTACACATATCTAAATGGTATACTCTCGTGCTTGTCACCATATCTCGGCAGCGATCTCGGCTTAGCAGCGATCTCGGCTTAGCAGCGATCTCGGCTGGGTCGAACACGTTACGGACACAGCAGGAAAAGCATGGAGAGCGTTACACTTTGTGATGAGGGTGCTAAGAAAAGGGTCTGATAAATCCAAAGAGATTGCATATAAATCACTAGTACGTCCAGTAATGGAATATGGTGCTACATGTTGGGGTCCTTACAGATTAGAACATATTAAGACACTGGAAAAGATTAAAAAACGGGCTCTCAAGTGTTGTCGGAAAAATTCACCATTAAAATGGGACACACTCACGGACAGGAGAACGCGAATTCGATTATGCGCACTGTTCAAAACATACAGAGGTGAGCCTGCCTGGAGAGAAATAAAAAATAGGTTGCAACCGCCAAATTACTCTTCAAGGAACGACCACTCATATAAATTGAGGGAAAGAAGACAGAGGACGGACACTGGAAAGTTTTCTTTTCTCAATCGTACTATCAGGGACTGGAATGCTTTACCTGCAGACTTACTAAAGGCTTTACCAACAACCAAACATGTATTTAAAAATAGGCTTAAGGACTTTACTAATAGTAGGTAATTATACACAGTATGTAAAGGATGTAAATGATATTTTGTTATTGAAGTGTTGTATCAGTGAAGAATTATGTTGTGTCAGTGAAGTGTGTTGTGTCAGTGAAACGTGTTCCTGTCAGGGAAGCTTTATAGTTTATAGTGGCAGTGCAAAGTATTTGAACAGTGAAATGTTTTTGAAGTGTTAGTGAAATCAGGATAGAATCAGTGAAATGTGTCGTAGTTCCAGTGCAGTGAGTGAGTTTACAGCGAAATGAGTGTAATGTGGAAAGGTACTTGTGCAGATATGAACATATCATACTCGTGGGTTTTAGTTCGAACTTAGATTTAAGATACAAATTAGATTTATTTTAAATGTTATATTAAGTGATAGTGCTTCATTTAATTTAGGATATTCCCTATTATTATTATTATTATTATTATTATTATTATTATTATTATTATTATTATTATTATAAATTATTGTTAGTATTAATTATTGCTATTATTATTAAGTGTATTTTTAATTAACAAGTTTATTATTGTCATTATTGAGTGTAATTAGTTACCACTGTCACCGGGTATATACCCATTGCAGTGTGAATAAATACATATACATATACATACTGAAAGTTTCAAATATTTGTGCAGTAATAATTACATCGATCAAATTTACGGAAGTTGTTGTTACAGTAATTGGACGTCAGTTGGACGTTACTTCAGTGGGCCCTTTAAAGATTCAAAAAATGTATTGCCTGGTAGGAAAAAATAAAAATAAATAAATCCGTGGCGCGACAGCCTCTGAAGGGCCAAGGCCGACCATCCGGCTGCTGGCTCATATCAACATGCCTCAGCAAAGGTGAAAAATCATTAACCAGAACGGAGGCTTTGTGTGGTTAACACGATGGTATCGCGTTATAGCTGGTTTTCATAACCGGTTTTTACTACCTATCCTAGCTATCTAAATTCATCACGATGTTGGGTAGACACCGGTCCCATACACTGGTTGAAATTTCATGAGCATGGAAGAAAAATACCAGCATTACTAAATAAATTCTGTAAGTTGTTCCTCTTCCATTAGGACCTACGTAAGTGTTTGTTCCTTGTTTTGTATTTATTATTTGTTTTCTTCAACGGCGGCCTTGCACGATGTTCACTAAGTAACCCTAGAGATTGTGTAGTATTTGTTTGGAAGTAATCTTGTCTTCTCAAGAGGAGGACGAAACGTGCCAAGACGGTTCAGTCCTTGAAGGTTTATTGTGATGAAATGTAGTAAACAGGGGATATTGAAATATTTCTGGAATAGTAAACGAAGGAGTAGCAGTCATCGTAAACTCAGTTATCACAAGAGAGACTAGTATTAAAGTCTGTAATTGTTGGTATGAAGGAACGAATATTACAGATTGCACCTGAATTGTAATTCTTGGGGGGGGGGGTGAAGAGGGGTTATTCCTAGATCACATGGACCAAATCAATGACTGTCTCTCAATATTGGTAATTTGTTACAGGCCATCTATGATCAGATTCGTAGACTCAAAAATGATAGTATGACGTTGTCATATATTTTATTCTATGAATAATGTGTAGGAAAATATGGAATTATGACAGGGGAAATGGGAGTACCCGGAAGAAACTTGTTCCGTTAATGTTTTTGTGTACAAGTACCACTTTTGTCCATCTGAAATTTCAGTCCTAATCTACGGCATAAAATCCGACGCACTAGTTTTTATTTTATCTAAACGCGCGTTACTGGTGTAATGTTATTTCGATAAGGATCCAAAGAGACAAAAATTCAACCTCGGAATATAGAGGGAAGAAAAAAGAAATAGCTAGGCCTTTAACTTTTCATAGAACATATAGGCCTAAGTTAGACATTGTGCTAGTGGATGAATGGATTTCGTAAATTTGGAGGACATATCAGTTTTTAAGAATCCCTCATAATTACACGATTTCTTCCTCATTCATCTGTTCATGTGCAGAAATTACTCATTACTTATTTTATTTACTAATTCTGCCAGAAAAAAAAAACTCTTTCCCAAATGAAGAAAAATATCTGCCTCTCATCCTGTTCATGCTAACTTCGCGCGCCATTATTTCACTGATGTTCAAACAAAAGCGCAAAAGAGTGCATTCAGAAATCGTATGAATCATAAACAGCCTTCTCGATTCGTTGTGTTCATTATTCTTGCGAGTATTAACAACATGTTAGTTAACATATTGCAGGAAAATGTTGGTGAAACGCGAGAGCCATAACACATTGTTAAAAATTTTAACGCATGTTAGGAAACAACGTGTTAGAGTTACAACATCTGTTGATGAAACCGGGCGTTAGTGTGGTTTCCTCTGGGAGGGAAGAACGAGTAAACCTGGGAGGTCCGTTTCATACATTTACGGCACATTAAATAACTCTGTCTCTGATAGAGGATACCCTGCAAAATTTGCCGATTTTTCCTAGCCAACGTTGAGCTTGGTCGCTGAATATCCTCTACAATTGAAAGCATGCTTATAAAAAATATTATACAACGATAAACTTAAGTATTTGGAAAAAACTTGCTCGACGTCTGCTTTACCGCGAAAAAGTCTTACATGATTCGCTTTAGTAACAAATTGTGTTTAAAAATTAATTGTTACTGTCTACAATAATGTGGTGATTAGACATCATGGTGTACCGGTACTCATATTATCTAAAACTAGGTATGTTCGACCTGGTTTGGTCGTATGGTGAAGTTGTGTGATATTAAATTCATGAGATATAAGTTTAAGCGACGTCATTGGCTTTTGTCTCAAGAAGTAAACCTACAGTTCGCTCCCGAACCCAGCCGACCGGGATTCGATTCCCCGCTCAGGACAAGTTGCCTGAGTGAGGTTTTTTTCGGGGTTTTTCCCTCACTCCTATGGATGAATATCAGGCAACTTTATCAGACTCTTAGAAGCCCATTCATTCTCGCCACTTCCTTTCGTTCCCTATCATCATTTCATCTTCATTTCTGGTTTCCTACTTGGTTTTCAGATCGCACCTGCGGCGGCCCTCCGAAGCTGCTGACTCTCTCGGTCGGCCTCCATGGATATGTCAAGAAGTGATAGTTAGTGGCCAACAGCGGAACTCACTCCCCTCTCTCGGGAGAGGTGGCTTATAACTCAGACCGTTGAGGGGAGAAACGTTGGGTGTAGGGTTGTTGGCGTGTAATGGTACACAAGTTTAGGAGGATGGCGGAGACTGGTCGTAAGGGTGTTGGCGGTTAGGTCGGTGCGGCGTAGGTGGGGTGTGTGGGTATGCAACTCATCTCAGGGAGTGCACAATAGAGCTCAGGTCGCGATGCATGGGATGTTTCCCTTCCACCCTCAGAGAGGGAGAGAGAGAGAGAGAGAGAGAGAGAGAGAGAGAGAGAGAGAGAAAACGTACATAATATGCAATTTTTTTTTCTAGCGTCCACGGCTCAACTCACTGTCTACTATTTAACACGTGAAAGCAATCATATATGTATATATATATATATATATATATATATATATATATATATAATGTTAAAATAAATGTAATTAAATGTGAGCATTCACAATAGTTAGTTGTGAATGTTCTCATTTAAATACATTTATTTTAATAATATTTCCGTTATCGTTCTCGTTGTCGTTTCCGTTCCTGGTTTATTCTGACCCAGCCTTAACGCATAGTGTACTGACGCTACGGTTTACCTGCATAGGCTTGGACTGTTCAGGCCAACCGGACAGGCCGCCTTAGCTTGTGTAGGACTCTTTATGGACTGTTGCTACACTAATTTTAAACTTCTTTATCGACAACAGCTTGTCTTGTCTGTCATTTGCTGCTCCCTCCAAACTTAAGATTGCTCTACCGAACAAACCAGGTTCGATTCGAAAACATAGCTGAGATATTCTTGTGAATTAGATTCAGTAGCCTATGTTTGTTGTAATGTGTGTTGCATAGCCAGAGTATGTTAGGCGAGTTTCCGCTTGTGTGCCTAATACAATTTAGTTAAGTGCACAATTGCATGAATAAACTTCTAGAGTTCACTGCGATTTCGCCTCCTCCTCGTCTTTCAGTGTTTGATTTCACTTGTTTCCTGTGTTGTTGACATTGCGTGACTGAGATTCTTTTCATTTAATCGCAGAAATCCGATACGAACTTGGGAAAAAATTGAGACTACACGTAAGGGCAATAGCACGCAAACTATTCAATTCAGCCTTGATTCTAGTCTTTGAGCTGCCGCAGATCGTGGGTACATTTTTTTATTCACTCACTGAGCTGTTTGTCAAGGCAATAACGGGAACGTCACGACGTTATCTGACTGCATTTTTCTGTTTGTCCTTACATTTGAAAATGTTTTGTCGTATTGCTTGTAAAGGTAGTGTTAGCTGGGATAGAAATTCATCGGATTCAGCATGTGTTACAGACGTGATAATGTCATAGATGTATGACAGTGGGACAATGTCCACATATGTGCAGAGGCGCACTCGTTATGAGTGACTAAGTGGCCGGGATCCGACGGAATAAGCGCTGACTTTAAATCACTAAGTGATTATTTTTCGCATATCGTAATTATGATGTATAGAAGTACAGTGCAAGAGAGTAGGCCACTAGAGGGAACCCAAGAGGTGGAACTTAAACTGAGAGGATTCTATCCGACATCGGGATGGGAATCCGGTGTGGCTTAGTGGATAGAGCGTCAACACGTAGAGCTGAAAACCCGGGTTCAAATCCCGGTACCGGAGAGAATTTTTTTCCGTTCCACTCATCTTTCATCATATAATGACGCAGAATATCTGCACGGAAATATCACATGTACTTCGGTACATCATAATAATATTTGTCTACTTTGCTTAAAAATTGAATTATGCGTGTTGTGTATGGTAGGATTCTATGTAGTTTACCTAATCCTATGAATGAAAGTAATCTTATAGCTTAAAATTCATTCACTGTGGATGATAGTGGTAGAAATCAATGTATTGATGTCGGTATAATAATAATTGTAACCAGGAATAATCTTTGCAACGAAAAAGTGACGACACTGCTTGACATTACAAGTATTGATGCGTGCAAAAAAAAAAAAGATATATCCATTAAAAGGCTTCCACCTGGGTATAGGTCCGGTTGCATAAAACTCGAGATATATATTCCATAGCTAGCTGTTCCATAACTGTATGGAATAGATAAGTTTGTGCTCATTCCTGTTAGCCGGTTTCTGTAACGTCAGATATATGTATATTCGATAGTAGAATACTATTTGTCGGATAGAAGTTATCGATTATCGATTACATAAATATTCCCATAATTCTTCTGAAGGTAAATGGAGATAACTTCTTAAGTATTCGATATGGCGACTGAACAGCTGATACCCGAGCCAGAGGAAACTTGTTACACAAATTGATGATGTCCAAGAGAATGCAGCTTGGAGGACTATAATTAATACATACTTTAGTTACTGAACAAAATCACATTTTTCATATTTATGTTCGTTTGTGACAATAATTACATGACGTTAATAATAATAATAATAATAATAATAATAATAATAATAATAATAATAATAGTAGTAACACTGAAGAATAATGTTGGATAAAAATAATAATTTTTTTTCATGATATTTTAGGGGATTGATTACTTTAAAATAACCTAAGTTTGACCTTTACATATACGGAAAAATCAATGCACACCCAGAATCACTGTCGAATTGGTTTCAATTTTAAAGATTTTTAGCTTTTGAGTTGCTAACCACAGGAAAGTAAAGAGCATGTGACCTTGCGTGACTTTACTTTCTTCAGCGATTCAATGCTGATTGTACTTGTCCTGTAGCGTTACTGCTAAGGCCCACAGTGTGAGAATCTAATGTTGTTAAAAGAACATTCCAAGACATCTAGACGATGTTGTAGTGCCTCATTAAGACGAAGAATAATCTGCCGAAATTGGGAATTATACCTGCAATTTTCCAGTTTTACATACATCAGTACTCTTTCTACCTTTTCGTGTGACTTAGTCTGACACATTAGTGAAGCAGTACTTGTAATTCTTTCATTAACATCTTTTAAACTATAGAATTATTCAAAGACTATGTAATTGTTTGTTACTAATAGAGGAATGAGAATGTCATGTGAACACCGAATATCCCTAGAAAATGTCCCTCCTAATGTCATAGAAATCAAATTTTATGCTAAACAAAGCTAGCATTGGAGAAGTAGGTTATGTAGTCATATGTATTCGAGAATAACCTATTTTAAGTTGGAAATATAATGGTGCGCTGTGTGGGCTTACTAGACTGCAAATGAAATTATCGTGCCGTGCAGAATGAACTAAACCACAACAAGGTGGACACCTGTGTTTCACAGTACACAGCTCCGCCATTCCCAGAAAGCCTCATCATACGAAACCTATTTCTGTTCCGTGAGACAAATCAGCTGACGATGCCCGAGCGTTCGGACTAGTGACCCAGAATTTTTGTGGCATTTTTATACTTAACCCATTTCTTTGCTGACAGAATAGGCCTAGCGTACTTTCATAGTGTTAGACTAATTTTACTTTTTTTTATCCAGTCTCTTACCAACAAAAGACACACCGTGGTCACATTGGCTAGAGCGTCATTTATCCATGCACGCGAGTTCAAATCCTGACAAGTCTCAGTGGAATTCGTGGTGTTGGTGTAGTTTGCGGCGGGGTATTTGTATCGTACTAGCGCCTGGTTGAAGTTTCAAATTTCAGGATTGATATACAGCTGAAGGAAATGGCATTTTCAGACAACAATCTCCGAAGTACAGTTTCCATGACAAGGAAAGTAACAGTCATGCCATATGAAGTTGTGGGGATAAAGTATAGTCCAGGTCAGCGTACTTCACACCCTAAGGGTGAAACCTAACTATTTTCCCCCATTACTATATATGCTAGTGGATTGTGGTGATTTTCTAGTTTGCAGGTTGAATTATCTTTTGCCAACTTCGTTTCGAATTTCGATATTGAAAAATACTACAAATAGTAGTGATTTTGTAACTGGTACGTTGGCAGCTGAGACAAATATCGACAATATTTGTCGGTACTGGAATTCCATTAAATTAAAATTGTACTAAATTTCTGAGCCGGTTACTGGAAGCTAGTGAAATTTGAAAATATTAATAATTAATTAATAAATATCACTATTAATATTAATACATAATAGTTATTTTATGTGTTGCGTTGTGGTTATAATTCAAGACTATAGTCAGGTAAGCTTTCGGAGTTAGTACTAATAATTTCATGTGATTAAACAAAATACATTTTTAGGTTAGGTCTCGTGAGTCAATTGTTTGGTCAAACCAATGAATTTCGTATTGCCAGACATAATATTTGACATGTTGATCCCTTTCTCGTATAGTTTGCGTACGAAAATATGTTACAAATTATTGAATTATTCAGAATAACCTTCCAACATGAAGTACGGTAAGTAAATAAGTCATTTAGTACCTACGTAGAATCGTGTGATACCTGGTAACAGTTGGCAACACTGACAAGACGGCAATTTTTGCTGTTTAGGAATTGTTCTTATGTGACCCTCACTATAACCTTGCGACATCCAACCAATTAATGTCGTATTATGTGCTGATTTTTATTTGGCGAGTGAACACAGGCATACTTGAAATTTGTTACATGTACAGAGCGACCGAGACGTGAGCGCATCCCTCTATATTTTGCGAAGATTTTTGTTGGCTTGTTGGTAACCTTGTGAACCTTGGTAACCATAATTGGGAATAATAACCGGCATCGCATAACGTAAGAATAAGAGGCTGCCGTACACTAGGCACGCTTTGGCACATTGTGCACCCTGTACATGAGAAGAAGTCCGACTGATGGTAGTGTATTCATCGTAACGACTTCCTATAAATATTAAATAACTAAAATTGTTTACAACACACCTGTAGAAAAATATAGCATTTGTATTGAGTGCTCTGTCTGATAGTAATTTTTGTGCCTTATTATTATTATTATTATTATTATTATTATTATTATTATTATTATTATTATTACTATTTTTGTAGTATTTCTTAAATCAAATAATAGAAGCAATTATAATTATAACGTCCAAGTAATTCACTTGTTAATTCAGGGTTGCAGAACTAGGGAAGAGAGGGGTGGAAGCATGGGGAAAGTTTGTTCCCCCGTCCACAAGGCCGGAGCATTCAATGACGTTTCTGTGGCGTTTGGCAAGCACACATATCTCTTCTCCCCCTACCCTATAATGACGCGAGAGTTGAAGGGAAGGGATGAGTTACATGTTTCGGCTTGTAACGTCTGCTACAATTGTAGCACAGTTTTTCATCCCTATGCTAATCAGTCGCACTCAACTATGAATATTACCATGACCCAGAGTTATTTGGTGATGTCGAGTCTTTGTGAAGTATTGCAAACAGCGATGGAATATAAGTAGCCTATGTCCTGAGAATATACTGCTGATATGAGAAACAAACATATACATAGGCTACATTTTATTGTCCTCGGTGGTCCGATAAATCCGAGATTCACTGGTTCAAAATATGTAGTAGGTACAGTATGGTTTTTAAAGGACAATAAAAATTCTTAGCATGGCTTCACCCGGGAGTAAAGTAAAGCTGTGGATGCCATACGGTTTATTTAACAGCACGTAAAGAATCCTGTCTCTGGGGGCTCTAAGCAAAATTTATTGACCGTTCTTCGCTCACGTGTTGAATTTCGACGCTGAATAATCTCTGCACTTGAAAGCGCCGTTAAATAAATTACTACTACTACTACTACTACTACTACTACTACTACTACTACTACTATTGCTACTACTACTACTACTACGAATGTAATCCGTGACGTGATAGCGCATGAAGGATCATCGCCGACTCCTGGCCCCACGTCCACGTGCATGAACAGAAGTGAACTACTACTGCTACTACTGCTACTGCTGCTGCTGCTACTACTGCTACTGCTACTGCTATAGCCTACACATAGAAGTCGTAAGTTAGAAAGTTCGCTGTTGCTCTTTTTGTTGGACTTACCACGCTTATTATTTCATTGGTACTAAAAGCGTGGTACTTCAGACTTACCTTGTGTCTATCTGTATAATGGAATCAACTGTCGCATACTGCTCCGTAGGCGTAGTGCAATATGTAAAACTCCTACGTATGCGGACGTTACATGTAGCAGTGTAAGCTGTAATATAAATGAGACAATTTTGTACGCATGCGGAAGTCGTAGGATGTTACGTACGTTTGAATGTGTAATTGACATATTATACATCAGCATGAAATTGTGAAATGTCGACAGTTTCAGAAATTTTGCTTGGACTGTTTTCGATGCAAGTTAAGAATATAGGCCTAAAACATTTCACAGCGTTCTGACAGTCAGATCTACCATCTTCTTCAGGAAAATAATAAGAGGGAAAGAAGTATCCTCATTGAAGTTATAGCATACCTCAACATTAACTGAGAATGAACGAACAAAATTTCTGAGGATGATCCTAAGACAATAATTCCATGAAAAATATAACTGACATGGAGATAGTTCGAAGAATATGACGGAAGTGGTACTATAGTGACTGGAATGAAATATAGGGACTACAAAATAATACAAGGGAGAGAGAGAGAATGTGCTGCCTTGTAACGGATCGAGGAAGAACTAAACAATGGCAGGTTGGATTATTCAAATACAGACTTCAGGAACAGAGACTTTTTCTTTCATGAATTGTATTTGGAAGATTTCTCTGAGTTGACTAATGGCGTCATCCGGGAATTCGAATCCGTCTTGTTTGCATGTTTGTGTTACAGATTTATTTAAAGGTAGGCCTATTGAGTTGAGCTATTTTGGATTTATCGAGCAAATATTGTTTTATTTTGATTCTTTGTTGCTTTTTTTTTTTTTAATTTTTAGTTGAGATTTACATTGTCTAGCGTATCCCAATTTCAGTAAAAGTACCAATGAATAATCCATCATTGCTTTCGCCCTCGTTTAGGACGACTTGATAGTTCGTTTCTGTAGATCGCTACCGGCAGTAGTAGTGGTGTCTAATTACCAGCAAGTATAGAAATTTTAATTATTTACTCTAAGTTAACAATCTTGGGATAATTCGATTTCATGACAAAAACAACTCGAAATTAGTAGCTTGAGCAGTGCCTCTTGCTCACTTTATAGCGTAATAGGGAACGTAATTGAAATTACTGTGATAAGCGATAATGTAGAATAGTATGATAATAGTAATAAAAAGAATAAACTGAGCGTGTCTTTAACTTCGGATCTCTCCGTTATTATTATTATCATGAGTAGGCACTGAGCCTGTCTGCGACTTGCGGAGTTAGGAAGAAGATGAGCATATTAACTGAATAGGCAGCAGATGAATACATTTTGTTCGTGTTAATGTAACAGCGTCTAATGTCGTACGTTCATGAACAGTTTTCAAGTCTCATTTGTTGCTGCCAGTAAGTCGTAAACCTTTGTAAGATATATAATTTCGCTTTACTATGTGTATGTATGTATTTATTAACATTCCAATTGGGTATACACCGGTGGCAGTGATAATAACATTACAATAATTTACTTACTTACAAATGGCTTTTAAGGAACCCGCAGGTTCATTACCTCCCTCACATAAGCCCGCCATCGGTCCCTATCCTGTGCAAGATTAATCCAGTCTTTATCATCATATCCCACCTCCCTCAAATCCATTTTAATATTTTCCTCCCATCTACGTCTCGGCCTCCCCAAAGGTATCTTTCCCTCCTGTCCCCCAACTAACACTATATGCATTTCTGGATACGTGCTACATGCCCAGTCCATCTCAAACGTCTGGATATTTTAATGTTCCTAATTATGTCAGGTGAAGAATACACGGCATTGTGTAACTTTCTCCATTCTCCTGTAACTTTATCCCTTTTAGCCCGAAATATTTTCCTAAGAACCTTATTCTCAAACACCCTTAATCTCTGTTCCTCTGTTTTATTACTTACAATAATTACAAGTAATAAAATTACAATAATTACAGTAATAAAAAATAAAATAAATGTAAATTTATCTGACTATAAATAAATAAATGCAATAAACCTAGGACTATAAATAAGAACTATGCTATAATAACGCCTACTATAAGCAAAGTAAACCTAACATATAAGCACTTCTATTAACGACTTAAGTAATTACAAGTCACCTTAATTAATTGTATATCAACTTAATTAATTACATATCAACTTAGGTAATTCATTGTTGATATGTAAATGCATATCAATTTAATTAATTACATGACACAACTTAGATAATTACACTGCATCTTTAATTAGATTTTCAGTATAATCTTCTCAATCTTTCCTTAAATGCATTGATTTTGAGAGGACTACCCTGAAAGATTGCCGCAGGTAAACTCTTCCAGTTTTCTATTGTGCGGTTAAGAAAGGAAAATTTTGCCATGTCTGTTCTTTGTTTTCTGCATTTAAACTCCTAATATGATCAGCCCTGTCTAAGTATGATGGTGTCACTAATCTAGTATTGATGTCGGTCCATGCTTTGTGTCCCAGTTGTGCCTCAAACAATACGGTCAGTCTGGTTTTTCGTCTCCTTGATTTGAGAGCTTCTCACCTTAAGTGTTTTACTATCACTTCGCCATGTCCCTTTCCCATTTTTACATATTTGCTGCCCTGCGTTGGACCTTTTCTATTGCGCTTGAAAGTATTAACGTCATCCGAAAGAGTTTACCAAAATCAGCCATCCCAAAACCGTATTTATTCTTTTAAAAAATAAGTAAAGATAATGTTAAAGAAGGTTTTACCTGGGTGCTCTCGTTATCTGTGCCATTATTCATAATTCAGAAACATGTTTTTCTCTTGATACAGTAACTTGATGAGTAACTATTGTACCATACTGTATCCAGGACACCGACTACGTGTGCTCCCTATATAGTGAGTTACCACAAGAGTTGACGCCAACGTAGAGTAATTTGGGCATGGCGCCGTGTAGACGAAGAATATAATGGGCTTTTCTTTCTTCCCATGTCACGGAGAAATAGAATGTTACATACGTAGCAGTATTGTCGATACATATTAGAGGAGCTTTCCTGGAATTCTGTGTGGAAAGATGTTTATTTTTGGTTTTCAGAGTTATTAATTTTGTTACTTCACTTTGGCCAAGGTCAGACAAATAAAGACTATTTAGGCTCAATATTTCAGTTTCGAACATAGAAGATAACAGCCGCAAAGGCGCGGATTTCGATTACTAGTTTACTATTGGCTCGTCCTTTGCTTGCAGAATGTAGTTTTTGCACTAATTTGTCGATAAGACAGACCTAGTGTGGATCGTGTGTTTATTCTCATCATAATCATCATCCTCAAGGATTAAGCCCCAGTAGGCCTGTTCCGGGCTCATGAACCATCTCTTCCTCGGTCTGCCAACATTTCTTATGCCATTTACTGTACAGTTCAATACTAATTTTGGGATGCCATACGCCTGCGTTCGTTCGACATGTTTTTTTTCCAATTATTATTCCTATATTGGTGTATTTTACTATTAAGTTAAAAATGTGGAGTTCCCTTTTGTTAATTTCATTTTTCCGCTTATCTAACAGAGTATATCCAGCAATACTCCTTAAAAACCTCATTTGAATCGCTATTTGTTATAAGGGCGGAAGTCTAAAGTACAAATTTTACAGAAGAAACAAAAAACTGTTTTCCGACATCTATATGAAAATTGTAACTTTATTTTCAGTCTTAAAAATTAGTTTTAAGCATTATATCCCTTTATTGAAGTATTCCTAAACTGTTTAATTACGAGTAATTAAGATAATGAATAGGGCCTTAGTTTACCTTGGGACTTTAACAAAACATGTGTTCTTGAAATTTTATACATTGCCATACTTATTGAGAAATAAATGATATAATATGAAGAACATGTTACATAAAGAACATGCAAACAACTATTAAGGCAAATTTTGTAGAATAACATCTTATTTTCCTTAAGAAAATTATCAAAACATAGAATTGAACTCCTACAAAAAAACATATTCTGCAGTCGTCATAATTACAATTTATGTGTGATAAATGTACGGTCCTTTTCTTTAAAAACCTCTAAATGTTAATTTATGATATGTCATAAATGTGTCTATTTTTTTTTTAATGTATGGGTGAATTTTTTTCAAGTCATTGACATTGTCTTTCTTCAGCGAAAATTTCCCTTCAGAGTAGGCCACCAAACTTGGGAGCTGAATGTTGATATGAGAATCATGGCTAAGGATTAATGTGTTTTGAGTTAACCCATTATTCAATTGTCTTGCAACAAGAGTCTCTGGGTGCTGATGGTCATAAAAATGAAACAAGTTATTAATTATAAACTATGCTTTCTTATCCAAATCCTTAGAACTTGCACGTTCAACTTATACAGGATTTTTCTTACAGTAGGCCTACACCTGCCACCTGCTTTTTAAATTGTATTATTGGATTTGTTGGATTAACTTGCATAAGAGTGAATGTAAGGGAGGCACTACTTTGAATTATCAGTCCAATGAGTCGACGAATTGTGTGACTTCAGTCACGTTTTTGGAAGCATATTTGATAATGACAAAACCTCTGTCAGACTATCATAGTCTAAGAAGTTAAGGTCTTTAATAGGGAAGAAATGCTCTATTTTACTGTATCTACATATATCTGTTAGACTTAACAGACATTTTGAGATGATATGACTTATATATTGTGCCCAGAAGAGTTATCGTAACATATGTGAAAAGATACAGTATGTTTTAGCAGGGTAGAAACATTCGTATATAATCGACATTTTTGTTAAAAGGCCAGAAGTTCAGGACATCCGCTCTTTTAACTGAAATTATGAAATGTTATGTTACACTTTAATCACTTGTGGGTTTCTTAAAGCCCTTTTAACATAAAACGATGCTCCTATAGTAAGAGAACACGTATGAATAAAAAAATGAATTGTGAAAAATATGTGACTTGCGCCCATTTAACAAATAGCGTTTCATTTCTGCTGCTTCGATCTTTCTTTCTTCATTTTTGTTTATTGTTCAAAATTTTGCGTCGTACAGTAATATGGAAACCGCCAGTACTTTGTAAAATTTTAACTTGGTTTCTTTCCGAGTATTCTTACGGTAGCTTTTTATTGTACCACATACATAATTGATTTTTTTATTTTGTTTGTAATGTCTTCATTTTTTAAGTATAAAATATTGTAACCTATGTAGACTACTTAAAATAATTAACGTGTTTTACAGTCTTCCCTTATAAAATAATTATCTTTGCTCTTAATGTTTGCTACTCTTTGAATGCTAAGACTTTATAGTTTTCCTGACGGAAATGTTTATGTTGTAATATTTATTTGTGTTGTTTAATTTAAATAAAGCTTTTTGTAAATAAATTATCTTCAGAGCTACAAATCAGAACCTGGTCGTCTGCAAATAAAATTGTGTCTGAAAACATGTTTCTAATTTTAAAATGAATTTCTAAATTTATCTGTTATTTTCTCACTACATCTTATTCTTAAGTAAAATTATTATACAAATATGGCATTAGACTTTTAGGGTGCTATGCATAGACATTTCGCTAGCCCGCGCTACGAGCGTGCTAAACTAGCCCCGGCTATCGACTGATTACTTGTACAGGATTCATATCATATTAAATCGCTAACACTGGTTTATGAATGCGAAAAACGTTAGTTCGCTGATCATCCACCAGAAGCCCGCGCTAAGAATGTCTATGAATATGGCCCTTTCTGTTGTTGTTTAGTCAACTGTCCTAAGACAGGTTTGAACCTCATAAGTAACACCAATAAGGCTTCACTCATGAGGAAACTAGGCCGGAAGATAATGGGATAATGTGGACAGTTTCTTTCCCCCTCCAATGCATACATCGCCAGTTAGCTACATATTCCACTAATCAGACAGATGCATAATTATTGTTTTTCCTCTGATACATATCGTCAAGTGAGATGTACTGTCTGGTAATAGATATACATATCAGCCAGAACCTCAATCAGAGATAAGAGTTTTACTCCGGAAAATAAAAGAATGTATTAATACAAACATTGAATGTTTACTCGGGGAAGTACCTAATGATAGTCTCGACTTCATATCTTCGTCCGAGCTCCTTTTTCCTTTTAGGCTTCCCACTGATGTGTCCATGAGAGCGGCTTTAAGAATTTGACGAAGTAAATGATTGGCATGATGGTTGGATGTGCTGTGGTGTATTCTATAGACCATGGTAATATTTTTATTTATAATGGGTTGCGTTTACTTTGTTGTAAGAGCAACTAGAAGCTGACAGTGCTGTAAGATGTCCTTAAAGGTATATAAAAACCTCAAGCAGACAGCCCGAAACCTAAAGACTCTACTTGAGTAAAACCTGAACGAAAACTACAGAGTAAGGGTTTCATACGGGCGCCCGAGGCTTAAAAAAACTGGATTGTTGTAGGGGAAGAAGACTGGATGAAAAGAACTGCCTCACCGATTATATGATGAGAAACGGCATTCTTAACTGTCTAATCGCAACAGACTGAGACTCAATATTGACACATTTAGTTTCATATTAATCTGTTAGTCTTGAAAGTGGAAGTAACTCTTCGGTAGAGACACTTAGAAAGAAATGAAAGGATACATATTCAATCCCTGAAGGAAAAAAGGGACTGTTCTCTTCACCGTAACTTCAAGAGCGGCTTTGATGCTCAGTCATCATCGCTATTCAAAACCTCGTAACTCTAAAATTTAAAATTTTTCAGTAGGTAAGAAAAAAATATTAATGCAACTTTACTTTTTCACGAGAATAAAAACATAAAATACATATATTACTCGTATGTGTATTAACATATACTAGACTACCATGAGTCGACCTTCTACAGACTCAGAGTCTCAGTTTTCTACATTGAAGATCCGAGTCCAAATTCCGGATAGTCCGAGTGGTTTTTGTACCTGTCATGGTACACCCTGTATCAAAAAGGACTTTACAACTTTAGAAGCTTATAGAAATTTATCCATATACTTTACAGAATCGGCTCAGGTGTCATTTTAAAGGACATTGCATTAAGTTTGACTCGTATAATGCCGTAGTACGAATTGTCTATCAAGAAAAGCTCGAAAATTTCTTCATTCCGCAGACTGACGAAGATGACCAAGATAGATGCATTCACTATCAACAAGATGGGGGCACCACCTCACTACCGCTTCGAGTTCGTGAGATACTTGATCGGCGTTTTCCAGGTCGTTGGATTGGTCGTGCAGGGCCAACTGCATGACCATCTCGCTCACCAGATCTGACCAGCTGAGCTGAGCTGAGAAATCGAATTAATGCCGCAGTTGCAGAAGTGACTCCTGATCTACTGGCTCGTGTGTGGCAAGAAATTGACTATAGGTTGGATGTCTGCCATATCACAAAGGGTAGTCACATCAAACCAAAATAACTGCTTGGTAGAAACTTGTTGTATTGTCCTTTAAAATGACAGCTTAACCATTTCTGTAAAATATCTGAATAAATTTCTATACGCTTCTGTAGCTGTAAAGTTCTTTTGAAACACTCTGTATTTGGATCTTGGTTTTGTTTAGTAGATCCGCTTCCGTTGCCAATAATCCCGTAGGGTGCTATTCATAGACATTTCGCTAGCCCGCGCTACGAGCGTGCTAAACTAGCCCCGGCTATCGACTGATTACTTGTACAGGATTCATATCATATCACATCGCTAACACTGGTTTATGAATACGAAAAACGTGAGTTCGCTGATCATCCACGGGAAGCCCGCGCTAAGAATGTCTATGAATATGGCCCTTAATTTCTAGATTAATCATTACATTCATCATTCCGATGTCAAGTAACTACACTCACGCTTTATGGTGTTTATGAAGGCGAAGAGATCGCCAGTCATTTTGCCTGAAGCCCTCTCATTCCGAAACATAATTACTTTACTTGCAGAAAATCTAAAGCATATCATTACTACTATTTTGAAGAAGCGGTGCTAAGGATTTTAAAGGTCAGTTGCGAGTATGATAAGCACTTACTACTGGAAACGACAAACTACATACAAAATGCTGTAAGTACGAGTCGCTTCAGATCTATCATTTGTTGGAAAACGAGTCGCAAGAGACGAACTTTGTTAAATTAATAAACTCACGCATTCATCTGCAAAATGACCAGAGCGTCGCATACTGCGTTGTAATGAACCCGGGTTGATAATGTAGGCTTCGTGCAAAAGATGCAAAAGAGTGGCACGTATAAAGTAATGCGGATGAGGAGGGTGGAGGAGGCCTGCGCTCCTGGGGTTTCTGGAAGCGAATCAACTCGATTTCGATTTCCGGGGCGCGGCTATCTACAGTCTCAGTGATTGCCTAATGTAAAAGCACTCGCAGAAATTAGATCTGAACAGCTACGAAAGGATATCCCATAACGATATAATAACAAACTACTCGTATCTACGTGAACTAAAATATGAATATTGCGCCGTATCGAAGACAGGCTCTTAGTCTGTAATGTGTGTTAGAGAACCGAGTTGAAAATCCGGTAATTAAAGCACAATGTGTGGTTCACAAAGACGGTATTAGGCTAGGAAGAAAAGATAACTTACTATGCTTAAATTCTGTGAAACAATTTTTGGTCATGGTGTATGGTATGGATTAAAGGTAAGACACCGTTCAGCCTAGGAAATGGAACGTTTCAAATAAACTAATTTTGTACATCCTGGTAATGGAATCTGGAGGCTGATTGTCTCTCCAAGTTCAGACGATTTAAATACTTGGCTGTTCATTTTAAACCTTTAAATTCTTCCTTCACTTTGTCGCCCACATGTAGAAAATATTTTTATAGCCATGGGGTCCACACCTGTGAAGTAACGGTTAGCGCGTCTAGCCGCGAAATCAGGTGGCCCGGGTTCGATTCCCGGTCGGGGTAAGTTACTTGGTTGAGGATTTTTCCGGGGTTTTCCCTCAACCCAATATGACCACATGCTGGGTAACTTTCGGTGTTGGACCCCGGACTCATTTCACGGCATTATCACCTCCTTCTCATTCAGATGCTAAATAACCTAAGATGTTGATAAAGCGTCGTAAAATAACCTAATAAAAAATAAAAAACCATGGGAACATTTCTCTTAACAACGAAGAATTCTCGGCTATTTCATACCTGATCAAAGTTGAACTTTAAATTAATTCGCAACGTGAAGTATAAATAATTTTGTATATTTCTCTTGACGGATAATTTTTTATAATAAGTTACATGCTCAGTAGCTCGTCTCATAATTTATATCAGTTTATTCTACGTAGTAAAGCAATCAGAAAGTAAATCGTCCGACGATTCTTTGCTTTCTTGTTTTTTTTTTTTTTTCAAATAAAGACCCATATTTTTTTCTGTTAGTCCTGTTGAATGTGAAACTGAATCATCTTTCATGTAATGAGAACCACTTTATGGCATTTTGAAAAATCACTACACAATGGAAATTCCAAACTTGGTCGTCACATGATAATGTTCCTGAACGACGAGAAATTGCTTCAATTATATCAGATAAAACAAAGTAGCTCTAGTAAAAAGTCTTATTCCGTAGGATGTTCCTCTAACATTCTAAAATTCTTTACAATTTCAAGTCGAGACTCTAGCGCAGAATACCGGCACTCTTATCCGTGTCTATATCTTGAAAATATGAAAATAAGAATATTTGATACGTATCTCATCTTGACCTTTTCACCAATCTAGATCAGACATACATGTAAACTGTATTGTCTCCCCTTCTTCCAATAGAGAAAGCTATCTTTTCTTTACTTTTAAGGGAGTTGAGCTTATTTCTTCGTCAGGGTTCTGCAATAGCAATAAGGAAACAAAGTCTGAAGATGCTCAAATTTCTCCAGGGACTCATCATTACACCTCAGAGATCTTTTCTTCGACGATTCAGTTATCCAGTTCACTGTGTTGTGTCGTTGAGAGAGAATTAGTTATTGGCTTTAGCGTTACGCAAGTATTTCGAAATGAGCTTTCGAAGTGCGTATAGTCGATATATGCACTTTATGTTTCGGATCGTTTAAAGAAAGTTTATAACTATATGTTCCAATATCTGTTATCAAACAAAAGACTTCTGGAACGCACTAAGGATTCTTGTAGCAGGGAGTTTACATTTTGCGTTCGATCATGTAAACGGCATTATTAGGATAAATATGTAATTTTGCTTGTACTTAACGCTAATATAATATCGATATAATTGCTCCGCTCTTGTTTTTATAGAATGTGCTTTGTCGATACTTTGGCACAATTAAACCCTTATTACCTTTTGTAAACATTGTTAAAAATATGATACAAAAGTATACATACGTAAGTTTAGTGAGCTAAATCTTTTGTTTCAGTTCCGCGAGCAAGCTATAAGGGCTGGGGGGGGGGGGGAAAGCAAGCATCGTGCTAACCACACGTTACCACCATACTACTTTGATGGTCGTTTTTACCTCTGCTGAGGCTAGCAGTCGAGTGGTAGGCCTTGATCCTCTATGGTCTGTCGCGCACAGAATTATTATTATTATTATTATTATTATTATTATTATTATTATTATTATTATTATTATTATTATTATTATTAAGTCCTTTGGTATGTTACAAGAAATCTATTTAGAGATTTTTGCAGAAATACAGTTTTCAGCATCCCGGCTAACGAAGAAGTAGCGTTGAGCATACCGAAGTCTGTCTGTGTAGAGAGATTTTTGGTAAATTATTGAACGGATTGTGTTCATACTCAGTATGTTCGTACGAGTCACATTATTGCACATGAGAAATAATAATTTTAGTGAAACATTGAAAAATAAAGATGATTAGATTCTTATTTAAAATCACAAACATAATAATAGCCCTACCTCTGATTGAGGTTCTGGCCGATATTTGCATCTATTATCAGGCAGTGCATCTCACTTGACGATATGTGTCAGAGGAAGAACAATTGAAGCGTTGGGCCGAATAACGGTCTATGTTACAATTTTTCAAAATAAAATTTTTAATGGAATAATGCTTTATATAGTCTTACACAATCATAAAAATTGTTTTTCAATATCTGCATCAGATGCTCTTCTAGACGAGTTACAACCATGAATTTCTTGGTTTGAACAACGGCTTATGTTGTTACTTCTAACGTATCCAGTGCCCGGCCTTGAACATACTAAAGCCCTCACGAGAACAATACACCGAGTACCGAGGACCAGCATGTAGCTCAGCCGGCCGATCCAAGCTTGCCGTCCGCCAACAACACAAGAGGAACCCCGGTAGGGGCGGAGCTTATGAACACACAGAATTCCCGCACCGGATTGGTCTCACCGCTAGCCAATCCCGCATCATCTGACTGAACCAATATATGTATATATATATATATATATGTTTAAAAAATACGGGGCATAATTTCAGGTATGTATTTCCCACATGTAGACAATCAAAGTAGTTCATTACAACATGTGTCCGGAAATGCTTCATTTCCGAGTTATGGCCTTCACAACATTGAAATTCACCGGAACGTTTTTCTTTCCGCAGGTCGTTGTCATTACAGAAGATGTTCAAAATGTCCACCTCCTGCTTGAATACAGACCTCACATCGATGTCTCATTGACCTGCGAACACGATCCCAAACTCCAGGAGTATTGCGTATGTCCTCAGAACATGCCACAATTCGATTCCGAAGGGATTCCAAATCAGGCACCGGAGACGAATAAACCAATGATTTTAAATGGCCCCACAAGTAGAAATCGAGAGGGTTCAGATCAGGTGAGCGTGGAGGCCAAGCAATTGGGGCACCTCTACCTATCCATCGCTGAGGAAACCTTCGATCCAAGTACCGGCGAGCCGTACGACTGAAGTGTGCAGGAGCGCCATCATGCAAGAACTGAGTGTGTTGACGATTGATCAGTGGAGTGTCTCCTAAAACATGAGGTATGGTATTTTCCAGGAAGTTTGTGTACGCCTGCCCGCCCGTAAGTCTGTTTACAAGTACATGGGGTCCAACTAATCGATCACCAATGATACCGGCCCACATGTTGAGGGAGAACCGCACCTGGTGATGAGATGGAACAGTTGCACGTGGGTTTTCATACGCCCATACATGCTGATTGTGGAAATTTGTTATGCCATCTCGTGTGAACTGTGCTTCATCTGTAAATAATACTAAGGCAGGAAAGTTCAGATTTACACCACACTGCTGCAAGAACTACTGACAGAACCTAACTCGTGCAGGGTAATCTGCTGGTGACAGGGCCTGTACACGTTGCAAATGATAAGGATACAATTGATAGTCTTTCAACAGTCTCCAGACAGTGGTATGAGGAACATTGACTTGCAACGCTACCCTTCGTGTGCTGAGAGAAGGAGTCATGTTCACAGCCTCCAGAATCTCCTCCTGTACTTCTGGAGTTGTAGATCTTGGTCATCCCCTTCCCAAACCAGGAGAGTTAAATTTTCCATACTCGCACAGACGGTAATGGAGACGTACAAATGTCTTCCGATCTGGACATTGTCGCTGTGGGTACCTCTCCTGGTACAAACGACGAGCCAGCGCAGCATTGCCGTCCGCCTTACCGTACATGAAGTGTATCTCTGCCAGCTTATTGATTTGAATACATGTCGCACAGTCTAACGCCTACACAACACTGAATGTAACCTTCGCCTCGGAATGAACTGTCAGCGTGCCCTCTTAATGTCTCCTTTGACGGCAACGACCTGCGGAAAGAAAAACGTTCCGGTGAATTTCAATGTTGTGAAGGCCTTAACTCGGAAATAAAGCATTTCCGGACACATGTTGTAATGAACTATTTTGATTGTCTACATGTGGGAAATATATATGCCTGAAATTATGCCCCGTATTTTTTAAACATTCTGTATATACAGTGGAAGCTCAAATTCGCCATTCCTATAGTTCGACTGCTTACGTAGGAGAATTGAGGACCGTTTTTGCAAAACTTGCTAACTGAAAAAATCTTAAATTTTACAGGAGAAACAAAACACTGTAGTAAGCAAAATTTTGCTGTAACTCTCACATAGCAGAAAGCAAGTTTTGGAAAAACGATCACACTTTGACACATTACAATGAAGAGAAATAATCAAATTTTACTAAGACGCCTTTAACATCATGTAGAGGCCTGCCTTATGTTAACGAATCCATCAAAATCTCAATTTTGAAAATTTTGCAGTTAGCAAGTTTTGCAAAAACGGTCCTCAATTAGACACGCCCTATACGGGCACGAAGGAATGGGTTTGCCATTTGAATGGAAATTGGTCCTGTGTCTTGTAGTGATACTTTTGTTAATGGAAAACAGAACATTTTATTGATTAGGACATCCATGTTGATCACAGATTTTAAATTAATGAACTCTTCTTTTTCTATTTGAGAATTGTGCCGTTTGTGAGACGGAACTGTCGAAACCCACTGTGGTACTAGAAGCGCATACACAAGTCTCGGGGCGGGCAGGAAATGCAAGCACAGTACTGTATTCGTTGATGGATAACCAATAAGAATTTGTATTCATTTCACCTGCCACACCCACTACCCTTATTGGACAGAACTTTCAATTCTGTTCTGTCAAACTTAGGAGAGTCCACTGTATATGAGACGACATTCAGACATCGGTATCACCAGTTACCTGACGATGGCTACAGAGTCAGTAACCGAAAGCTTAGAGTATTCCACAACCTTAACTCGGCTGATAGCCCTTGAATCCATCATTATAAATTATGAATGCGTGCTTTAAGCGTCTACACATTACAATGACTGTAAACATTTTAAATGTTTCAAATGAAAAAATTACCCTCTTTCTGATCAAATACATTTTCTTCTTTCCTAATTACTACCAAATTCTTTTATTGGAACACTGATTTCCAACCTCCTAGCTTTGTTTTGTTTTCATATGTACACTAAACAGCATATCAGAACTAAGTAGCGTTGGTTGCCGACGTGCTAAATTCCATACCAACGTGCACTATTGCGGGTTGCTTGGAGACTTTAGATAACCAAACGCAATACTCTTATAATTATAAGCTACAAATAAATTATAACCAATGATATCATTTCCGAATCAGTGGTTGGTTGAGAATGACAGAAAAAAAAATGTTGTTGCAGAAAACATAATCCGCAGCCTTTTGTGCAGTAATCCTCCCATAGGATCTATCAGGATTCCAACACGAAATTCCCTCTCTTGAAAGTCCAAGCCTCAGATGTGAGAGAGTTTGGAGTTAAATAAACACGCAGCAGTTGGCAGAGAATTAGAAGAATATCGAATCAGTTTTCAAACGCCTCCAGATAATGGCGTGATATTCTGATACGTGGCAAAGATACCAGCAAAACTGAATTACGATGTAAGCCAGGAAGACCTATAAAATTTATCTGAAACTCCAACTTGCTAGAGCAGCTCCCTCTTATGTATACGATACGATACTCCTGCCTTTATTTTCATACGAAGATAATCACTAATCATACAAAGGACATTTATAGTCCCCGTTCGGTTCTCAACTTACGTACACTACTTTAGCATTGATCTACAGAGGACAACGTATGAAAATTGTTTACCTGGATATATTTTTTAATGGTAGGCGAGAATAATCACTAATAGAGATCGTAATCTATTTTCAAAAACTGGGTTATATGAACCGTCCTTTCCTCTCTGGTGCCGTGGTCAGCAGGTCACAATTCAAGACAACTGAATATAAACACAAAACAAGGGACTCTGTACGTATAGCTGTGATAATTACGTTTATGTCTTTGCTTCTGCCAGAACACAGTTCCTTTCTGTTAATTAATTACAATTTATTTCTGTTTAAATACTGTAGGTAGTAATGGTTATGTAATGGTGATGATGATGATGACGATGATGATGATGATGATGAGGACGACGACGACGATCAGTTGATAAAATATTTACAAGGGAACGAGCTGTACCACGAGAAATCTTGTTCTAACATCATCTTACACATTGGAATCGTCTGTATTTGAAACCTTCCGAGACTCCGCGTGTTGAATATCACGCTTTAGCGCTCTAGCCCAGGGACGGGAAACTCGTTTTGTAAACAGAGCAGTAAGCATGATTACCTACATACAGACCGATTATTTAATACTGGCAGCTCGACGACGCGAAAGAGGGGAAGTAATAGGAGTAGTGGGGAGAGCTCCGGAGTAGAGATAAGAGCGAGCGGTCAGTTAAGAAATGCAGTACAGCTTAACTGTACTGGAAACATACCGCTCTACCGCACGCGTGATATCCGATCGCTCTGAATGCAAGCGACAGACTAACTTGAACACCCCTTGGCGTAACTTAATGGACTCGCCTGACCCAGGCGCATATTGTCGGCGACTGTCAGGACTAAATAATCGTACTGTACAACAGCAACTGCAGCGGGAAAAGCTAAGCTCTCTCAGAGAGGCTGTTCCTCATCCCGCTGTAACCGGTGCTGTTATCCCGCGCAAGAAAGTAAGATGCAGAATAACTGATCTTATGGTGCCGACATGCACACGCAGAAGCCGACATAATATCAGTATCAAAAATGTAGTTTGAACAGTGCAGCACGTTTGTGTAATAAGATATAGATGAGGATGTTTGTGCGTGAAAGTAGTTTTGCAGTTCGTAAGATAAGGGATCTGTGTCCCTCTACTGGTCCTCTGCGATGCTGGTGTCTGCGTTCCGCTCGAAGGGTGGTCCCCTCTCCTGCATTCCATCGACTGATTGTCATTCAGGTTGGGTCGCCCGCACGCACACCACGCAAGCGCTATATTAACCAGTACAACCAACCGCTAAAACAGAAACAGCTCGATATTAACGAATTGCCACAGCTCATTCTTATTCCATGATGGATGACCTGTGCGCCGCGTATGTAAATGAAGAAGCTGTGTTCTGCGTAAAATTCGTGGCCCACTATCCTTTCAAATATTGACCGCACATTTGAACACCGTCGTCGCATGAAAGCAATGGTTTGAACTTCTACCTCATTAAATTTGTCAGTCTTTCTTCACCTCGGGTAATCTTCACCATCATAATTAAATGCAGTATAATTTTGATGTGTTATGTGTATATTGTATGAAGGTTTTGAGTCCACGGCTAGAGAGTCTGGCCGCGAAACCAGGTGGCCCGGGTTCGATTACCGGTTGGGACAAGTTACCTGGTTGAGGTTTTTTCCGGGGTTTTCCCCTCAGCCCAATATGAGCAAATGCTGGGTAACTTTAGGTGCTGGACCCCGGACTCATTTCACCGGCATTATCACCTTCATCTCATTCAGACGCTAAATAACCTAAGATGTTGATAAAGCGTCGTAAAATAACCTACTAAAATAAAAAATTAAGATTTTGATATCAATATAACACTGGGAAATTCAGACTCTGTTTAGAGCGTGTAGATACTTTACAAATCAACTCCAAAATGTATATCATTAATACAATAGCAACAGACTTACTATATTTCAGAGGAAAATTTCTTTTCCCGATTGGGACTGAACACAGGACTACAGAACTTGAAAAAAAAGGGGGGGGGGAAATTCCCCTCTTCCATCCCCATTGAATTCGAACAATAGTCCACATTAATACATTCAGTTACTTTCCATTTTACCGCATTCCACTCCATTTATAGACAACAAATGAGCATTGTTATTTTTTTTATTTTAGTAGGTTATTTTACGACGCTTTATCAACATCTTAGGTTATTTAGCGTCTGAATAATATGAAGGTGATAGTGCCGGTGAAATGAGTCCGGGGTCCAGCACCGAAAGTTACCCAACATTTGCTCATATTGGGTTGAGGGAAAGCCCCGAAAAAAACCTCAACCAGGTAACTTGCTCGACCGGGAATCGAACCAGGGCCAGACGCGCTAACCGTTACTCCAAATGTGTGGACAGAAATGAGCATATAAGTATATACTGCTACCTATAGAATATCTGGCTTAGTTACCTCATTAGTGATGCGTTATTGGTGTTGAGGACGTTCCAACCAGTTTTCGTACTGCTGATTAAACATAGGTACATAGGAGAGTAGTATTGCTTTTATTATTCCTGCTCGAGAATGAATAATTCTTTGATTGTCAATTTATGATACATTTTAAAAACTAAATTACAACGCATTCCATTTCATCTCAATGCATTTAATTCCGTTCTATTTCATTTCACTGAATTTAATTTCATTCCTGTTTGAAATGTTCCGTTATATTCTATTTCATCTCAGAGCATTCTGTTCCAGTCTAATCCATCTCAGAGCATGCGTAACAGAAATTCCAGATATTTTGTACATAGACCTGTAAAATATCCTTGAATAAATTCCGTATAAGTATATTCCAACTCTTTGCATTCCAACTATTCTGTTCCATCTTAGAGATTTCTATTTTACTTTAGAACCTTGTGCTTCATTCTTTTCCGATTTAGAATATTCCATTCCATTCTATTCCAATATAAAATATTCCATTATATTCTCTTCCGTCTCGTTGCATCTCATTACAGTCTCTTTCGTTTCAGAGCATCCTATTCCATTGTATTTTATCTCTGAATTTTATGTTGAATTCTGCTCCATTTATAATATTCTGTTTCATTCTATTCCATCTCTGAATATTCCGTTCCATTTTGTACTAACTCACAGTATTTTACTTCATTTTACCTCAGAGCATTCTATTCGGTTGTATTTACTCGTAGTTTAACAACATGTTATTCCTTTTCAGAATATTCCATGCCATTTTATTAAATCGTAGAACATTCTTTTTAATCTTATTCCACCACAGAATATTAATTTAATTGTTCTTCATATTAGAACAATTAATTAAATTATACTTCATTTTGTAACATTCTGTGCCACTCTGCTGTACATTCTATGCATTCTCCGTACCTTAATTAATTCCATTATTCTGTTCCATTTAATTCCACTCCATTCTCTCCCGATATATTACTTTTCACTCTATTCTAGCATGTCTTGTTCCATTTCCCTTCCACTCTATTTTATTCTATTCAATCCTTTCCCTTACTCATAATTAACCAGAGAGTTGCCAAAAAGTTTCAGTGAAGGAAATACAGAGGAGCGTTCACTCTTTTTGCTCTGTGGCTTTTTTACAGCATAGGATGTGAGCAGAAATCTTAGCCAAGGTCGTCTCTTGGCCACTTGCCTACTGTTTTATACATTGACTGCTTTCTACCGGCTCCGCTCTGATGATTGAAATAGCTCTGCGGCGCATGTCTCGTGTGTGCCTGCCTGCTCTAGCTTTCAGTGATTTACGTAATCCCCCCTATAGACACATATAGGCATACTGTACATACATACACACGTGCGTTATCGATTCGAGTCCATGAATGGTTTCCAGACTTATCACTTTCTGAGAAGATCGTTTTAAAGGAATATGCTACACCTACAATTTAGTGTTTAACACTAATTTCAACAGATCCCCGCTTACTTATTTGCAGTTAAAACCATGTGTGCACTGACTTTATATTATTGATTTAATTTATTTTTTTTACGTGATGTGAAAAATTAAGTTGTTTTGCATTGTTTACGTCCTAAAACGAAAGGTAAGATGTGATTTAGAAACAGTGAATGGATTGTATGTCTCAAGCTAGCTAGTTTATGCTTGAACATAACCTACAGTTCTGCAGTGCCTGGGACTTACTGGTTTATGTCGATTTATTTTTTTTCTGTATGAATTATTGTTTGGGAGAAATACTTATGTCTCTTTTTCCAAGCGAGCAGATGTTCCGTAAGTTCTCACATTATCAAAAAAGGTTTGTGGAAACTGACTTATGTCATTTTTCCCAGGCACTGCAGAGTTATACCCAGTTAAAATGATTATTTTATATTAAGAAACATTTTAGAAATTAATCTTATTGAATAAGAGTTTAATATTAATGGTACCTACGATTTTTCGGATCTGATCAAAATAAAAAAAACTATATTCTTGAACTTCATATAACTCTGTGTAAAATTATGCGGGAATGGTAAAATATATTCATCAACAAACATATTATATTAAGAAACATTTTAGAAATTAATCTTATTGAATAAGAGTTTAATTTAATGGTACCTACGATTTTTCGGATCTGATCAAAATAAAAAAAACTATATTCTTTAACTTCATATAGCTCTGTAAAATTAAGCGGGAATGGTAAAATATATTCATCAACAAGAGGGTGAAAGGAATTATGAACTGTTAGAAGAAGTATAGATTGGATTTTTTTCCATTGCTGTTAATGAATAAAGGTTTTTTTATTAGTCCTGGATAAAATATTTAATTTTTAAAATGAGAAAATACCATTCTGATTTTCATTAATGTTAGATTTCAGAATAGTATGTTATCAAATAGGGACTTCATAGTTATAAGTGAAATGGAATAGTCCCCATGGTCTAACATATTATATATAATATGACGATTTACGAATCGCAAGTTTCATGGTGTTATGATTAACGTGTCACAACACTTGAAATAATGGATTAATTAATACGAAGAACGTATTGTGCTTAAATGCGACAGGCTCATATCAGTAGATTTACTGGCATGTAAAAGAACTCCTGCGGGACAAAATTTCGACACACCGGCGACGCTGATATAACCTCTGCAGTTGCGAGCGTCGTTAAATAAAACATAACATTTAAACATTTTCTGTAGTCTCAATAGTTACCATGCGCTAACAGTTGGATCTGAGATTTGCGGGATGGACCAAACCTGGCAAAATAAAGCTATGTAAGATATTTTGTAGATTTGCTGTATAAGAATTCTATTTCTGATAGGTAATTCAGTGTCAAATTAAATTTTGCACAAATTTAATTTGACACTGAATTACCTCTGCAGTTAAGTTTCGTTAACTAATGAACGTTTACTGAAGGGAATATTAAACGCGAATTGTCAACATTTATAGTCTGCATTTCCGTTTGGAGGAATTTTAAATAGCTGGGAGTTTATTTCCTCGCGTAAATACGAGTGTACAGTATGTGTAATTCTGATATGCTTGTTTCCATCGTCTATCCTATTTCATCATACTTTATTTTTTGAGAATTCTGCGCCTGCGCTTTCGATTACGCTTAACTTTACAGTTAATCCATTGTATTTTGTTTCCGTTCCATTATATTTTATAAATTATTTTATTCCATTCACTTGCATTATATTTATTTCCATTCTATTTTACTAATTTAATGTCACTGTATTCTGTTCCCTCCCGTTGTATTCTATTCCGTTTTTATCCAACCTGTAAGCTCACACACATAATTTCGTTTAATTTATAGCTTATTGTTATATTTTGTTGTATTACAATATGTAACAATCATTTCATTACATTCTACATAGACTGCATACCGTCGTTGTTCATGCAATAACTCCTATGTGATATATTTATCGATTTTCAGATTTTTATCATATTAAATAACTTAAATAGTGATACAGCAAATAATAAAATCTCCTATATGTAATTATATTTCTTTGGTTCAAAAATGTAAGAATTCACAGTCTCCTATGTACGGCTGCCATAGGATGAATAAATGTGTTTTCTCTTCGTAATGAGAAATGTTATATTTTGCACATAGGAGTTATTGCAGGAACAACGACGATACAATACATTAAAATAATATCAAGCTCTCCTCTCCTCTCCTCTCCTCTCCTCTCCTCTCCTCTCCTCTCCTCTCCTCTCCTCTCCTCTCCTCTCCTCTCCTCTCCTCTCCTCTCCTCTCCTCTCCTCTCCTCTCCTCTCCTCTCCTCTCTCCATTTCATTTCCGTTTATCTTATCATGATATTGAACATGATCATGATCTTCGTTATTATCATCATTCATTGTCGTCTTCATCCAAAACAGAATTGTTCTCTCTCCACATTGGCATAGCTGATCCCTGTTCCTCCTCACAGAATAGCCCCCGTTTCATCTACTCGGTCCGCAATTTCATAATGTGTTTGTAATTATGTCTACAGTCGTTCTCAGTGCATGATCATGGTATCGTTTTTCAAGTTTGTTCAGTATTTCTGTAATATGTGATGTATTCTCTAGATTTCTTCTATTGTGTCTAAATAGTAACCTGCCGAACTTTTTATAGGTAAATTTATTTTACTTTTCTTATATGTTCTATTAAATTTCATTCTTTTCATCTGTACCTCATCATATTCTATTTCTTCCTGGTGTATTCTATCGAGTTCTCTTCTGTCCCATGCCATCCCATTACATTCCAATTTATACTAGTGTATTCAACACTATTCAATTCTAAATTTCCCTAAGGGAATAGTCGCTCGTCATCATGACGGCTTAATATGTGGGAGGTCCAGATTATCGACCTCGTGGTGGCCTGCTGCCCTGAGGCTTTCTCTTTTGTGTGTGTGTGTAACTTTGCAGTGTCTCGTTAGAGTTCAGACAATAATGGAATAATACAATGTAGTTCAAGACAAACAAAGACCACTTCGTCGGTAACGCCTTCTGTTATCACATCACATCTACATTGAAATTATTTCCGCAATAAGGGAATGTTTAAGTTAAGCAGTAAATGAAGTTGATGTGAAGAGTTCAAAGTGTGGCGCGCAATTCTGTATATTATCAGTGCTGAAATATGTCTTCGTGCATTTGAAGGAACCTCAAGAGCTGATGTAATGTGGAAAGACAAGATTACATGGCAGCTGAAAATTTTCAGTGCGTTATGAAATGTGCCGCAAGAGAGAAAACTGGAGTAATCATATTAATAGACTTATTCCATATCGTCGTCCTGCACTTAATTTAAATGAAAGTTCAAAAGGAAAAAAAAATGTCGTTAGATCAAGGAAGTAGTGGAATTACTGAAATAAGAAGAGATTCCTTTTACCCTGGCCATAAACGCGGATGATGGTGATGACGACGATGTCGATACACTGTGCAATATTGGATTGAGGGATTTTTGTTCTTAATTTTTTTTTTTGGAGGGACATTAATTCTGTAGCAAGACTTATCGAATGAAATATTTAATTTTGATATAATACTGCAAAATTTATCACAACAGTAATAATAATAATAATAATAATAATAATAATAATAATAATAATAATAGACTAATAAATTGCCGAAATAATCATTTAAATAAGTTATATGACGAAGCTGCATCATCTACGCGATTAAGTAGCGTCGATGAGATTGATGATAGCAAAATGGCGAGATGAGTCCCAAGATTCGCTATAGGTCTACGCTTGCTTTTAGTCTTGCGATTGGAGCGAACCTCAGAAAGAACAGAACCAGGTTATCGGTCCAAGCGAGATAATATTAACATCAATGATATAATAAAAGATCTGTACCTATGTACAGATAATAATAATAATAATAATAATAATAATAATAATAATAATAATAATAATAATAATAATAATAATAATAATAAACTGAAGATCCACTCGGCTTCTTATTTTGAGATTTACCAGTAATTAAATTGTCTTCTGACTGGGTTACGAGCTCAGAGCAGAGTAAAGGCTGGTTCACAGTAAACCGGAAACGAAAACGACAACGAGGACGGATATATTGTTAAAATATATGCATTTAAATGTGAGCATTCACAATTAACCAGAAGCTTGGCGGAGCCCGGTAACGGGAACGTGAAAATTAATTGTGATTGCTCACATATAAATACATTTATTTTAACAATACTTCCGTTTTCGTTAGTGAATACTGTCGCCCACAAGGCACAACATAGAAACATATCCAAACCATTTCAAAATTTGACACTGCAGGACTTCAAGCCATAGGTCCTACATTAAATCATTAAATATGGCAGCAAACGAAGAACTAAAAGGCAAGTCGATACTTCTTAAAGGCCTATTATTTCATTCGAACTCTTGCTGATCTTAGCAATGTTTTCGAATTCACCTAGCACCTTTTAATATACATAGTGTATTTATGCTTTCAATATACCGTATCTGTCGACATTTCATTAGACATAGGTACAGATCTTTTATTATATCTCTGGCTCTGTGCGTCACACTTTGCGGTGAAGGTGAAGAGAGACAGCACAAAGTTGTAATGCTTCTTAATGCTGTGACGCTCATGACCAAGATAATCCACTTGAAATTAACGGTCACTCAGCGGCAGACATAATAAAAGATCTGTAAAAATTATTGCTATAAGTTCGGAACAATTCAGATATGCTCAAGATCTATGGCCGATAGTTTACATGTGTTTACTAACCAGTGGTGAATGACATAACGAAAATAATACAGACCGCATTTATCCTGACGACTTACACATTTACAACCATTTGTACCTCGTTGAAATAGATTATTTCTTCATTTGACCCTCATAAATTTTGATTAACGTTAGACACAGAAAAATTTCAATCTTTTGTAATGGGACTTCAGTTTTTGCTTAGAGCACTTAAACCAGATGCAGGAAAAATGTAAGGAGCAATTGATGCAGCCTGCATGACAACAAAATGACAAGATGGGGAGAACAAGATAACAGCACCGATATCTTCTAGAGACGAACAAAACTAACTGCCGCCCTCGCTCGCTGTGTTCGTTGCATTTGTCTTTCGAGTCTCGAAATAGCATTAGATCGGCGTGGAAAGATTTCGTAACTTTGAATAACATACATCATTAAAATAAATAACATTATAAATGTTTAAATGATACAAAAAGAAACAGAACAGTATCTTAGTTATCAAAATGTTCTGGTTCTTTTATATGATATTACCTATTGTTATAGAAATAGAAAAAAAATTCTCAAATAAATTTGCATTTCTAAGAAACATAAAATATAACATTAATATATTTTTGCTTGAGATTGCACACTTGATCTTAAACATAATATGAAAAGAAAATTCCTAGCCTTTTAATAAGGGCCTAGTAATTAAATAATGACTGGGGAACAGATTATTATACACTGAAAGGTAGAGATGTTTCAAATAGGCTATTTTATTGTTTAATCATATATAATAGTTGCCAAAGTAGATAAAAGTTCAGTCAAGTATAAAGAACTGTGGCAATTCAAGCTGCTTGACTTCGGAACTTCGGGAGTGATCAGTCTCGAGTCTCGGAAAACACACAACCAGTCTTTACGTCAAGGACTCGACGTAATACAACATTGTCGTGCGGGTTTTCGGCTTTGCGGGCGCTGATAGTCTCGCTTTCTCGATCGTTATTCATCTCTAATATCTACGGTTGGGTGTGTTTTTCGCTTGAGGGTACTCCGACTTCACGGCGATCACAGAGTTTGTTTTGTATTGCAACACACATTTTACCCGCCTGTGACTTAAACGCAATAAACTACGGCACACAAAGCTAAATAGTAAATCAATAGAAAATTCTGAAACCGTTAAGAATCTTGGTTTCTTTATCGGAACGATCTTATCTGGAATAGTCGGATAACATACACTTGTAAGAAAATATATATTCTCGTTGCTCCATTCTTTAAACCATATGAGAAAATTTCTACCGTTTGTCTTAAAAATATCCTTATTCAGACGCTTGTGATTCCCAATTTTCATTATTGTGATTACTTGTTCACAATTGTAAGTAATAAGTCATAACCTAGCTGAGAGATTACAATGTGTTCATAATAGGCCTATGTTTATAAGATTCATTTGCAGTACCCGCAGATTTGATCATGCAGCACCATCCCTCGAGATTCTATCTTGGGTTCGCCTGAAGGAATGAAGAATCGTGCATTCACTGACACTGCTATTTAAAATCTTGCATACCCCTCTTCCCACATACCTAGCAGCACGTTTTCAGTTTCTCACAACAGTACGGAATCAGAATTAAACACTTTTTTCTATCCCTCATCACACTGTAAGTTACTAATACTCTCATAGGCCTATACTGCCATTACCTCGTCTCTGGAATTATCTACCCTACCTTGTGACATCATCGATTTCCGGACGTTATCGGAATTAAACATTGAGTTGGAAACATATTTTTGTGTAATGAAATTTATTGTTAATAAGTTTCTAGATGTATTGATTATAGACCTAGTCAGATCATTTATTCATGTTTTCTTTAGATTAATAATATTAAGTTTGTTCTTAAGCTTTGTATAGGCCTAATAGTATACAAATTTAACCTTTTTAATGTTTTTTGTATTCTTTTTCATGTCTTATGTTACTGTTTATTGTAAATGTTCTTGTTTTTTATGTACTGTGTTTTTGTGTAATCGTATAGGCTAAAGGAATGTATGAATAACACTTGTGAAAGTCAGCACTATGCTTTTACTAAAATTGTATGACCTCTACTCTAATCTGAGATCGTCAGTCGTTAACAAGTCTTGTGAAATTATCTGGGGAGTTCAAAATATGTAGTGCAATCCCCTTGTTCTCCTCCTTGTCTCCTTGTTTCCCCATTGTTTTCCTTGTATTCCCCTTGTTTCTCTTCTGTCCCTATTATCCTCATTGTCTTCCCATTGTTATTCGTGTATTCCTCTGGTTCTCCTTATATTCTACTTTCTGTCCTTGAATTCCCCTTCTTCTCATCGACTTCCTTTCGTTCTCGCCTTCCCTTTGTTCTCCTTGTCTTCCCCTTCTCCTGTCGTCCCGATATCTTTGTATTTTCTTTGTTCTTCTTGTATTAACCTTGTTTAATTTTTCGCATCACTCACACGTAGTTAGGGGAGAGTTGGGTAGTATCGGACATCGGGTAATATAGGACAGTGAATTTCTTTTATCTACCAGCAGATTATAGTACCTGCATGACATGGTTACGTTTCTATTATAGCGCATACTGAAACGTAACCATGCCATCCAGGTACTACCATCTGATGATAGATGAAAGAAACGCACTGTCCGATATTACCCGATGTCCGATACTACCCAACTCTCCCCTATACGTAAAGACATCCAGCATAGTAAAACTATATACCTGTCGACAAGTGATCCTACCCACAAGTAGTTCTACGTAAAAATATGCAGTATAATAAAGAAATGAACCTTTCGAATTTTCAATGTCATTTGCTTATTTATTTTTCTGCCTAAAAATCCATCGCCGTCAGCCGGGATCCAGTCCATACACCTTGGATCCAAAAACAAACACAGTAACCACCGAGGACGATACTCCATGTAATGCTGAAGGAAGCTTTAGACGCGATCTGACCGGTAAAACCTGGTTCACAATAAACCGGAAACGGAAACGACAACGAGAACGAGAACGGAAATAATGTTAAAATGAATGTATTTAAATGTGAGCATTCATAATAGTTAATTGTGAATGCTCCCACATAAATACATTTATTTTAACATTATTTCCGTTCTCATTCCCGTTGTCGTTTCCGTTCCCGGTTTATTGTGGATCAGTCTTAAGTGTCAGTTTCTTTGTTGATCTCTCTTTTCATTGATAAGTACAGATTCATGGGACGATGAGTGCTAATTGAACAATAGTGGGATTATAATAATTGCAAGTAAAACTGGACTACACGAAGAAAATCTGTGCTAAAACCTCTGTTTCACCAACAGTTTTACAGGACCAACAGTGATCGAACTTCGATTCTCGCTGGTAGACTCGTCCTCGGTGGTCTAGTAGCTATCTTGCTATCCGTTGGATCCGAAGTTCTCGGTTTCAAAACCTGCCGATAAAATCCATAGCGTAGCTTCCGGGTGAAGGAAAAGCTGTGCGTCCTGTGTCGTAGATTTATGGCGTGTTATATTATCTTTTTATTGATACTACTAGAATGCTCCAGGCAACATTTTTCGGCCATTTATTGCACTGCTGATTTCACCTCTGAATAACCTCTGCTGTCGGAAGTGCCGTTAAATAATTTACTACTACCGCCATCACGACCACGACCACCACCATCACCACTACAACTACTACTCTGAGTGCCGTCATCTGAATTGCAGCTGGTTATGTGTCAAGCTGAAAAAGCATATTTTTAAGCTAAGGGAGAGGCATAAAATGTCCTCGAAGAGAGATATACAAACAGACCAACGAATTTATAGCAGGAATGGAGAGAGCTTAGAGAACAGTTCGTAGTTAGCTGGAGTTGGTGATGTGGTTCGAGGACGGATCAATGACTGTCTGGTGTGTAATGGAACTAGTGTGTATGTGACATTCCCTTTGCAAACTGTAAATTTTTCATTTATGGGGATGATTTATCGATCGCTAAAGTTTCACCAGAGCGAGCGTATTTGGTTTGCCGTTCTCTTCATTGTGTTATAATTGACAATGCAACAGGTATTGTACAGGCACTAAGCAGAGCATTTGACTAAATTAATTGTAAATAAATGTTTTAATGTGATTCAAAGGTATATTACGACTATGTTACTGTCATTAGTAGAAAATAGTAGTAGTAGTAGTACTGTAGTAGTAGTGATAGTGGTAGTAATAGCAGTATTAGTAGTAATAGTGTTAGTGGTGGTGGTGATGGTGGTGGTACATTTCTAAAGTGTTACTTTTTCTTTACCCAAAATTAATTTTACTTCTCGCAAGTCATCTTCAATGGTCTAGTCTCTAGTGCTTACCATGCTGGCCTTTGGATCTGCTGGCTTCCTGCGAGATGGAAGTAAAGCTGTGGATCCTATGTTGTAGATTTTTAAGGCATGTAACAGAATCCTGTCCCTGACAAAGTGCCGGGGACAAAATATGTTAACCATTTTTCGTCCAGTTTGAATTTCAACACTGTATAACCTTTGCAGTTGAAAGTGTTAAATAAAATACTACTACTACTACTGCTACTACTACTGCTACTGCTAATACTACTACTACTACTACTACTACTACTACTACTACTACTACTACTACTACTACTACTACTATCTTTTAACAATAGCGTCTCTGTTAGACTGTGTAGATCACATTTCGTGAAACTTCTTATATAGCTTCTTTTATCTTCTCTTTTACTTTGTTTCTTTTTTTTATTTTAGATAAGATCCAGTGTTTACCACTCTGTAATCTCTCTCCTATAAAACTCATTGCTGGTTGCTGGCATTCAAGTTTGAACTCTGGACAAATGACATTGCATCGCGAAAAATGGTGTAAATAATGTTACCACTTATCCTCACGTTCTTGCGTACTTATGCACCATAATATGGTCAAATATTATGTCACATTACCTGATGCTGCGATTGATGGACTCGCAGGATACAATCTAGAAAGCATCTTGTCTCATAAGTACACACCGTACCAGAAGAGTATCGAGGAAAAGCAAGAAGATAGATTAATAGAAGAAAGTTTAACTAAAGATGTTACAAAAGTTGATAGTCTAAAAGAGAGGAAGTTTGTACCTAAATCAGTTTTTGAAAGAAATGTCTCGCCATCATTACAAAAACAGGAAACATGATTCAGAAGAGTATAGTTTTTATGTAATTTCTTAGGTATTGTACATAATTGTTAGGAATTTTTTAAGCTGTGTTTACATTATAAAATATGTACTTACGAAACTGTTGTCTTAATGTGGATGTTAATAAACGTTAAATCATAAAAAAGTGTTTTAAGGTGGATTGTAATTATTATTATTATTATTGTTATTATTTGATGGTACTGTGTTACTGTTTCATTTAAGTACGATAGATATCAAACGTACAAACTTCCTATTTATACAATTCTGAAAAGGTAAGATGACCTACTCTCTTTCTTTGTTTACGTCCGGACTAAATTTATGTCAGACGACGTGTAGAAGTTTATATAGAGCTAACTCTATTTAGTCATGCAGCCTGCAGAAGCACAAGTCTGTTGTTTACGACGAGGTAAGGAAAAAACACATGAAAAAAATCTGCACAATTGTAAACAATACAGACATTATACAAAAGTATAATATAAAAAATAATAACATGGATAATGACATGATCACACACTTGGGACGAAACGAATTAGTATGGCCTCTTTTGCCATAATCTAAGTTAGGTGCCTTAGGATGCGATGGAGTGATATGGAAAGGAATATATTGATGTCTAATTTTTAATATTGATAGTACGAGATTTATGAGACATTGCACCATGTCATTTTTTGTAAAAACATCCAATGTTCTGAAGCTACGTTTCGGCTTTATCACCGGGAAAGGCAAGGAATGGGGTACTTATCTGTTAAATCCATTACGAAGAACAATATTCTCGAGGATCAGCAACTTGGCTCTTCTGTTTTGCTTTTTCTGATAATGTAGCCGAATCGTATCCTCGAAGGGTTGGATTTTTCTGCGTCTATGATACCGCACAAACTTAAAAAAATCTTCCATTATTATTATTATTATTATTATTATTATTATTATTATTATTATTATTATTATTATTATTATTATTATTACCGATATTTATTAAACTAGTCACATTTTGATGGTGTTAAATGTTCCATGTTGAAAGCTAAAGAATTTAGTAGCGTAAGTTTAGTGTTTAATAATGTACGCGAATTTGAAGGTTTTCTGTTCATTTCTATTAATTTTACCACTACGTCTCTTTTATATTAAAAAGAATTGAATTGTCTCTTTACGTGTATGGTTTGACTTTGTCTCGCATTCTTTCTCTATGCGAAGTCATTTCCATTTAAATACATCTTCCTTTCCAATTAGTGACTGGTTCAGATCGTTTCTTTCTTTCTTCCATTTCAATTTTTTATCTCCTTCATGGCGCCATGGTCTCGGAGTGCCCTTATCGGACTCGTAATTCAGAAAGGAATACATTTCAGTCATCTACATATTTCACAGTTGTGTAAACTTCCTTTGACACTCCCCACAAAACCAAGAAGTGGGTGACAATGGCGGTTTATCAAAACATTTCTCGCCGAGAGAATTTTTTCTTTTCGCTTTCTGCAGAAGGAAAAAATCTTCTCACAACATGTATTGTAAATGTGACGATATTTTAAATAGCTGTCATGTCTGACCCTTGCGATTTTTGATAGCAGTAAAATATATAGTATCGTACCGTATGTCACTTGTCATAAAATGAAGAGAGCTATTTTAATTCTTTGACTTAAAAGTTTTAATGGAAACCCGACTTATGTATCACTGCTGCTGCTCCTGCTACTACTACTACTACTACTACTACTACTACTACTACTACTACTACTACTACTACTACTACTACTTCTACTACTACTACTACTACTACTACTACTACTACTACTACTGCTTATAATAATGTTTTTTTGTTGTTGTTGACGATTGACGCGTGGAAAAGCTAAAAGAGCTAAGCGCCAAAAACATGTTTTTAGAGATATTCCAGGAAAACTGTATAATGTTTGTAATTTTGTATTAAAATTGTTTAAACAAATATTTAAATAAACTTCAGATTAGGCTACTATGACATAATTATGTTGCTTATACAAGTTATTCTCAGAAGGTCTTTTAAGAAAATATATATTGTGTAAGTCATTTGGAAAAGAGCTAAGTCTAAACTATTACTTAATATCTAAAAGAGCTCTGTTCTTTTAACTAGAGTGTGGGTTTTGAATAGATGATAAGTTTAAAGACTATTGTTATACTCTTTAAAAATGTTTATTTATTACAATCTTGCTAAAGAATTGAATGATAGTATTAATTTGCGTTAGACAGAAAACAAAATGTCAACAAAATCCTCAATGTCATCAATTTTTTAGTTGGTTATTTAACGATGCTGTATCAACTACTAGGTTATTTAGCGTCGATGGAATTCGTGATAACGAGATGGTATTTGGTGAAATGAGACCGAGGATTTGCCATAATTACCTGACATTCGGGGGAAAACCTCGGAAAAAATCCGACCGGGTAATGAGCCCAAGCGGAAATCGAACCCACACCCGAGCGCAACTCCGGATCGGCAGGCAAGTGTCTCAACGAACTGAGCTACATCGATGGCGAGTGTCCTTAATATTCCTTATGATGTAATATAAAGAAGTTTATTAAGAAAGTACAGAAAAGGAATAAGTCAGAGTCACTATAAGGCCAGAAAAATAGACCCACATTTCACTCCTTACTTAATAATACCTTCATAGAACATTTGGTACCCATTATTCACAATCCAGTCTGCACGTAAAATGAAGTGAAAACCAAATTCCTAGTCATATCCGGTTTACACTTAAAATAGACCAAAATTAAAAAAAAAAAAAAAAAAAAAAATCACATGTAGGAATGTCGTTTAGATGAGAGTCCGTAAGACTCTAAAACTTATAGTTGTAATCGGAGAGTGGTGGCTCCTTACATCGTATTTGTTTCCCCTTGTCGGTAACTTTTGCTTTCCCACTGATTGTCTTCAGATGTTGCTTCATTTTTAAAGTTATCATGCTTAAAATGCTTAAAATTATCTTTTGAAGTATTATCATTCTTCATTGTTCAATGCTTTCTGCACTAAATTCAACACAGCAATGTACAGAAGTTTATAATAGCTACAGCTAATCTTTTGGGCTAAAATGTATATAGCTCATTTAGGAATTTCAATGGATCTGCTCATACAACCATTACCATCTTGTGACCTCCCAGGAAAGAGCTGGAAGGATAGCTCATTTAGCACTGCATTGGCTTCTTTAGATATGAAAATCACATTTTTTTCTGATTTTGGCTCTTTTAATCTCCTTTAGTTTTTCCATCCTTCAATTGTGATAACTTAAGATTATAGGGATTATTAGTATACAAACAAGAGAGAAATGGCTGAAGACACCCGTAGAATTGAATTTGCTACGAAAATTACAGGCCTACTAAAATAATTATGAAATATAAAATAAGAACAAAGATAATGCAATGAAAAAGTGCACTTATTTGTATTGGTACTTTACTTTTTACTTTTTAACTTCGCTCTAGAATATGCCATTAGGAAAGTTCAGGGTAATAGACAGGGTTTGGAGTTGAATGGGTTACATCTGCTTCTTGTCTATGCGGATGACGTGAATATGCTAGGAGAAAATTCACAAACGATAAGGGAAAACGCGGAAATTCTAGTTTAAGCAAGTAAAGCGATAGGGTTGGAAGTAAATCCTGAAAAGACTAAGTATATGATTATGTCTCGTGACCAGAATATTGTACGAAATGAAACTATAAAAATTGGAGATTTATCTTTCGCAGAGGTGGAAAAATTCAAATATCTTGGAGCAACAGTAACAAATATAAATGACAATCGGAAGGAAATTAAACGCAGAATAAATATGGGAAATGCGTGTTATTATTCGGTTGAGAAGCTTTTATCATCTAGTCTTCTGTCAAAAAATCTGAAAGTTAGAATTTATAAAACAGTTATATTACCGGTTGTTCTGTATGGTTGTGAAACTTGGACTCTCACTTTGAGAGAGGAACAGAGATTAAGGGTGTTTGAGAATAAGGTACTTAGGAAAATATTTGGGGCTAAGAGGGATGAAGTTACAGGAGAATGGAGAAAGTTACACAACGCAGAGCTGCACGCATTGTATTCTTCACCTGACTTAATTAGGAACATTAAATCCAGACGTTTGAGATGGGCAGGACATGTAGCACGTATGGGCGAATTCAGAAATGCATATAGAGTGTTAGTTGGGAGACCGGAGGGAAAAAGACCTTTGGGGAGGCCGAGACATAGATGGGAAAATAATATTAAAATGAATTTGAGGGAGGTGGGATATGATGGTAGAGACTGGATTAATCTTGCTCAGGATAGGGACCAATGGCGGGCTTATGTGAGGGCGGCAATGAAACTCCGGGTTCCTTAAAAGCCAGTACGTAAGTAAGAGAAATAAAATTATTGTACTTTAGGATCATGAGCAAGAAGATAATAGATGTTGTCTTCCTTTGGAACAGCAGTTCTGCTTAAAAGAACGTAAGTTACTATTTTAAATACAATTAATGCTTAATTAAAAATGTCGAGTCGAATTATATTTATATATTCATAAAGGGATTTGCAATTAAAGTCTTTCTCGTGTGAAAAAAAAAAAAGAAAAAAAAAACCTTCCTAGAGAAGACTTTTCTTTTAAAATAAAGGTAGGATTAAAACTCTTGCGAAGACTGATTTTATTACAGTACACGGATGTGTTTTTAAATTGGTTTACTTTACGATGCTTAATCAACTGCGATGGTTACCTAGAGTCTCGCTAAATGAAGGTAATAATGTAATAATGCCATGGAAATGAGTCCAGGGTCCAGCGCCGTAAGTTATCCAGCATTTGCTCTCAATAGTTGAGAGAAACCTCAACTAGTTAACTTGTTCTAGCCGGGATTTAAACCTGACATGAATGTTTCTAAATTGTTTTACTCTAGTTACTACTATTACTACTACTGCTACTACTACTATTATTATTATTATTATTATTATTATTATTAGTAGTAGTAGTAGTAGTAGTAGTAGTAGTAGTAGTAGTACAGTACGGCAGCAGTGCGCGGTAGAGTCGCGATTAAGCGGAAGGTCGCAAGTTCTATTTCTGATACAATAATGAATTGTGATGTTATCCTATCTGGCTGCAGTATAACCACAGTCTAGTACATACAGTCACGAACCTCAATACATAGGGAATATGCATCCAATGACAGTTGAACTTTAGTTGCTAGCCATTAGGATCGCTACTATCGCCTCATCACAGACAATGAAAATAGTATCGGCACAGTCTATTGTTCTTAGTACTCTCAGTTGCTAACCGCTTGGAGCGGTGTATCGCAAGAAATGCAAAAAATTACCTCAAGCTTCGTGACTTTATGATATTAGCCTGTGGTACAGTTCTCTCAGTCTCTAACACAAATGAGTACCATGGGTATTTCCTTGTAGGTAAAGGCGGCAAGCACATAGAACTGACATCATTACTGCTACTAATGATAATCTACTACTTCTTTGGCAATAAATTAAGAACAGACAACTGTGGTTTGCGCAGTACCTATATCGGCTTCATAGTCACTGAAGATAGGTATGTTTGTATATCTCCAGTGCCTACACTTCATTTCTTTGATTCGGGTTCCGCGTATTGCGGATAGATTGCAGGACTGTGACCCATTTTCAAGTTGCATACCACTTCGGCGGTCTACGCTGAGCATGATGTGTGTCTGTGGAGAGTTGTATTACATACTAGGATGAGTGTATGTGTAAGTGCTCGTGTAAGTGTAGTGTAGGGAATGAGTGAGGATGATGATGAGGAAGGGAGAAGGGGAAACCTGGTAGCGGCACGTAGCTACTGCTGTTGAACAGCATGACGAAATATAGGTTGCCCTAGCGAAGATTCCTAAGTAGCTCTTGGTAACGAATTCAATAGATGTGTATGTTTGTTTTACCTCTTTCTCTAACTTCTTTGATGATGGAGCCGATATGGAGTTCCTAAACGTTGAACAAACATAAATGTTACATGTTCTCCAATCTCGTCTCGAACATTAAAATAAATAATGGTGGAAGTAACATAATAATTGTATAGATTTTAACAGGTTATTCCTTGGATACAGTACAACAAAAATTCCAATGCCATATTAGTCCTAAATGAATACTTTTCTCTGAAAAAAAAAAAAAATAAATTTTTCCTAAATGTTAACTTTGTTTTACCCCACAATACTATCCGTACGATTCTGATTTTTACTCTTATCATTAGAGAAAGTAATAAGAAATGATTTATTCCTTTGCAGTTTTCAATAAAATGGACCATTTTCTTGCAAATTAAATAAAAAGATTAACACGTATCGTTATTACCTGTCATTAGAAAATATGGCAGTCCTAATGCAGTGACTATGGGCCGAAGTGCTGCTATTCAGACCTACAGTCTATATAAAACTAGAAAGCTATTGACAGTTCTCTCTCGCAGACGCGGAAAGGGAGCGACGCGACGTTGTGAAGTTGTGCGGTAGTGCAGTGCGGCTCTTTGCGCCGTCTGTCTGCCGTGTCGGAACTAAGCAGCTGACACGAAATCGTAAACTCATAAATTTGTATCATACGGTAGTCTTTGACCAGACTAATATAATGATGATAATGATAATAATAATAACAATAACAATAATAATTCAACACTTCCGAGCAAAGCACGTGCTCGCTGCGAAACAGTCGGCAATGTCGGCCTGTTGTCATGGTCTCTGATTGACTAGTTTGAGCGGTTGCCATGGTGATGCTTAGAAGCCGCTGAACTGTCAATACCTTTCTAGTTTTGTATAGACTGTAGTTTGTGTGTATATTCGTAGATGTGTCTACAATGCGCTGCAGCACGCTGTTGACAAACTACGCAGACTCTCAGCCTATTTTTTCTAATTAATCGTGCATTTAACTGCAAAGCGCGTAATAGTTTTTTTTATCCATTTTAATGTATTTTACTGCCCCTTTTTAAATATGCACATATCACTTCCACTCTGTATAAGAATTATTTTCAATTCGTTCTCCTTTTAGCCGACCTCGAAATTTAAACAATGAATATAGGAAAAATATCTGAAAGGATAAAGCGTCTTAACTGTGTTCGCTATTTAGGCCTACAAACTACGGTAATAACACAGTCTAGTATATACAGTCACGAAGCTTGAGTTGTGAGGGTGCTAGGAACAATAGACTGTGCCGGTACTATTTCGCATTGTGTGTAATGAGGCGATATTAGCGATCCTAGCGGTTAGCAACTATCTATGGATCCATATTTACTACGTATTGAGCTTCGTGACTGTATATACTAGACTGTGGTAATAATCTCCTTTTGCCACTGGATGGCTTCCATATCGAGTAGAAGTGGGAATGCATATTTACAGTGTTAAAGAATCGTTACTGTTAGTTATTACGTCCTGAATCTTCCTACTCTTTCTCGCACATTTCCTATTTTGTTTCGAACTTGGTCCAATTTATACGCCATTTAAGCATTTCCTCGTTCTGCTAATGACCGGAAATTCTTGCAGAGGAGCTTCACTGTACGTAATCTCCGTGTAATCCGCTGAGGCACGTGAAGCTGTCAGTTGCCACAGGTTTTTATTGAGGTTCCATATTCAGTGCCCACTGCATAGAAATTTGCTTTATTTTGCTGAACTCTGACAAAATGAGAATACCAGAGATTGAAGATAAAATCGTCGATTCATTACCATGTTATTGTTTGAAACCTATTCTAATAGTAACGGAATTTGATGTCAATTTCGAATCGGAATAACGGGACAATCAATCAGTCCCTTAATTCATAAAATGCAATGATATATATACAGGATTAATCTAAATGTTTGTTCTCTCAGACTGAATGGATTTCGTGCTTGCCGTTAGATTAGGGGCTGGATTTTTAAAGGGTATAGGCAGAGCCATATTTTAATGTGATCTTTTTCTGAATTGTCATGTAAAACTTCTACAAAGAATTGACTTTTCGCGCCTTACAAAGTGTAGGGACCCATTCCGGGTCCAGCTAGGCCAAATCATCACCACAGTGATTCTTTACGAAACAAGTTAAATATTACGTACAAAATATGCTCCTTGAAGTGATGTTCAAAACACTACTTATAGGGCGTATATACAAGTGTTTTCGATGACGTAACTCGCGGAGCAATATTCACAAAAAAAATTTTGTTTCCATAAAAATATTCCTTTCTAAATACAAGGTTTGATGTATCTGAGCTACTTGCCCAAAATTCTCTCATACAATTATGCGTTACATTAGAAATATTTATATAGGTTTTCCATTAATATTATGTTCAATGTTGTTATGGAGCAAATGTGTGTATATTGAATACCTAATACAATTTAATGATATGTTTGTGATTCATGTGAAATTTATAAAACAAACAATCCATATTTATTTTATATCCAGAAGATGACCTAGTGCATATCATGATATTTATTACAGAAATTATATGCACTTTAGTCATATCGGATATTAAATATTATGAATAAATGTATGTATGTCTTTTCTCGTGTTTGGTGATAAAACAAATGGATGCAAGGAAAAGGTTTGGACAACCCTTACATTGTAAGTGCACATTAACTGGGACGGGAGTGAAGGTACAATTTTAACTGCAGTTATACGTTACTTTTGAAAATAGCTTGTATAGGCCTATATATAAAATTATATTTATATTTTCCATAAACATTATGTCCAGTATTGTTGTAGAGTAAGTGTTTCTATATTATTTAATACCCAATACGTACTAAATATTGTTGAAATGTTTGTGATTAGTGTTACTAAGTTTGTCGAGCAAATGATCCATATTCATTTTATGTTCAGGAGTTGGACTAATGCATATTATGTTATTTATTACATAAATCATATGTACTTTATTTATATTGGGTATTAAATAATTATGAATGGAAGGTACAGTATGTATGTTTTCTCGTGGCCGATGATTATAATAGTTGTAACATTTTACATTGGTAACATAATTTATTCTACATCGGGAAAACTGGGAGATACAAAGAACACATCTCAGCCATAGCCAAATCAAACAGTACCTCCACAAATTCAGATCACATCACAAACACCAACCACAGCAACATGCAAATATACATGAAAATTCTACATATCCAACCGAAAAAGCAGAAATTTAATATACTGAAACTTTACCAAATATACAAACACACAAAACACAACATCCTTAATACACAAATAAACTTCAGAACACACACGCTATTTGACTCCACACTACCAAACACAAACGCACCCCTCCCCTCAACAAAACAAATGAAGGAACCGTAAGAAGAAAGGACCTTACTAGTTCTGAAGATGGCTGATACGAAGTTAAAACTTGTCAACTAGGTATTATTGATGTTATTTATATTTGCTATGTATTTTTATACTGGTTTAATGGAAGAGAGAAGTCCTTATAAGTCTGCAAGTATCAGTAAAAATAAATGGATAAATAATTTAAATTGTAGGAAAGTGATCGTAGTATCAATCTTTATCAATAGAATGAATTCTCAACATTCTTCGTGGTCTAGTTTTGAATCATGATTTAGAACGCCAACTGCAGCACAAACAAGATGCAAGTGTTCCATGATAGTACCTGTGCCACGCGCCGAATAATGACAACACGCCAATATAGTCTATAGATAATTAACTTTATCTCCGTACGTTCTGGGACAGAATACGGTTATCATAACTAAATTCTAGTTAACATAACTAAATTGTTAAGTGACAGAGTGTTACAAATGTGTAGTCTTAAGTTCCCATATTATGTTCACTTACTAATTCGGTGAAGTGAAATATGGATACCTCGACACATCAAGATGTAAGTATTGCAAAACAATGCAGTAAAATATTTTTAATTAGTTACCAAAGAGAAACAAAAATACAAGCGTCGGCTTTCATAGTTGAAAACTTTCGTTCAACTCTCACTCTTGTATTTTGAGCGGTCACTAAACATCCACAAATAGCGAGATATCGTGCTTATGTTTGAGTAGGGTGACCAGATTTACATCGATAAAAAAGAGAACATAAAGCTTAAAAAAGGAGGAAATTGTTCGAAAAAAAGAGGACAGAAAATATGTACATAGATTTAGGCTTAGGCCCTACATTTTACTTTAAATTACGTCAGTATCAGTTTTATTATAAAATATTTACAGCAGGCCTACACATTTAGACTTATATCATACTTAAAAGTATGTTAATATAAATTTTATTACAAAGTAATTATGATCAAACTTAATAATAATAATAATAATAATAATAATAATAATAATAATAATAATAATAATAGTAATAATAATAATAATAATAATAATAATAATAATAATAATTTTACAGTTAGTTACATATGAAAGACAGGGAACTATAATATTAAAGAGGACATAAAATATCTATTTCAGATTTAGGGTTAGATCTTTATTTTACTTAAAATGATGTACATATCTATTTTACTACAGCATACTTACGTATGATAAAACTTAATAATATAACATTATTTTACAGTTAGCTACATATGAAAGTAACGGCCAAGAGTAGGAGGAAAGAGAGTTATGATCGTTGGCAAAGAGTATATTCCGAAGAAGCTGCTGCCACCTATAGGCAAATTATTTGAAAAAGGCGCCAAATCAGATAATTTCAAAATATCAGGCATACAATTTACGAAAAGGAGGACATTTCTTGATGATTTAAAAATTCGCCCGGACCCCGGACAAAGGCCTAAAAAGAAGGACATGTCCGGACAAAAAGGACGTCTGGTCACCCAATGTTTGAGCATGGCACAGGACCACACAGGGCGAATCCGAGAAGAGATACGCGGTCTCTATATGGAAATTAAAATTTTTCTTACTGTGAATCGAACACGGGCTTGTTGGATTTATAGTTAAAAACTAAATGACCTGAACTGCAGTCCAAAATCTAATTAATTAAGTTTATCTCTTTATAAACTGCCTTTGTGTTTTCTTTTCTCATTGTTTCTGCAGCTAGCGTAATGCGTCTAGTACTTAAAAGTTTCTTCTCTTCGTGAAATTTCTTTAGGCTAATGGCGGATTAATAGTTGTAGGGCACGCGCCTATTTCCTTGTTCATTTCCGCTGCGTACACGATAAGAGCCATTACAGTTACCCTTACTTAAGGAAAGATAAGATACGCCTTCATTCAGTGCTAACTGTTCAGAACAACGACAGCTTCACGACCCACGCTCAGATAAACGTAATTGCTATATGCGTACGTTGGTGATATTTTTTCTTGATCCCCGGTGCTATAATAAGTTTCATACGTAATTTCCTATTCAGCACTATTAATAGATTTTACCTTCTTATTTTATTTTTCTGAGTTAAAGTCCGATAACCCAACTGACATTTCCTTTATCAGTATTTCAGTAATAAAATTATATTATCCTGGAAAAATGGATCGTGTTAAGATTTGTGTAGTGTAAAATTTGAAATTGGCATACCGCAACTTTAGTATCATATAGCTGTAATACATCAGTTTTCCAAACTGCCGCGTATAGTTCAAATACTGGGCATCTTAACAAGGATATAGTCAATGAGCTCTTGTAGAAACCTCTCCCCAAATTGCACACACAGATCTCCACAGCATATAGATAAATTAAAACGAATATTTACCGTTATTAACTTTTTGGTTATGAAAAGTTAACTTACTTGGAATATTGCATTAAGATACAACAACGTCTACAGATGTATATCTCTACCGGCGACTGACCGTTGAGTTTCAAGTGGTTTTGGTCGTGGGTCTTAGGCCAGTATTGCCAATTTAGCGGAGAAAACTCCTGTGTTACCTGGACTACGGGCTTGCCCAACACAATTTATACGTCAGGGATCGAACCCGGGTCCACAGCATTAGAAGTCCAGCACTCTAGCTACTAGACCACGGTAGCGGCTTACTCATTTAATATTAAGTGGGTGATTATTATTCTTCTCTTAATAATCAGGATTCCCTTCTATTCTCGTTGTTCCATCATTTTTCCTTTATCACATTGTTGGAGTAACGGCTAGCGCGTCTGGTCGCGAAACCAGGTGGCCCGGGTTCGAATCCCGGTTGGGGAAAGTTACCTGGTTGAGATTTTTCCGTGGTTTTCCCTCAACCCAATATGAGCAAATGCTAGGTAACTATCGGTGTTGGACCCCGGACTCATTTCACCGGCATTATCACCTTTACTTCATTCAGACGCTAAGTAATCGGAGATGTTGATACAGCGTCGTAAAATAACCTACTAAAAATTATCACATTGCACTCAGTAACCTCTGTAGGTTGAAATCAATTAATTTACTATTAAACTAATGATTGTTATTTGTCTTTCAGTACTAATATGGTTTCCCTGCTATTCTCATTCTACCATTGTCTAGTGCTTATTAAAGTCATCATTATATCACATAGCTAGTTCCTGAGTAGCTCCTCTGTATTAAGTGGAACATTATGCAGTGTGTTAAATCACCTTTCTTGCTTTGAACGTTCTCTGCATCTGAAGGTGTTTGTAAATGAATCTGAAATAGTCGTAAATAACCGTGAAGAAAAAATGTCACAAAGAGATGGAATTGTGACGTTAGTATTCATGTTTCTATTTACGGACTCAGCATGAAAACAACTCATTTTCCTTCCTGTATGAACCTATACTAAATCTGTATTTATTAAACCCAGTTACCTTCACGCCTTCATTGCTCTGTGGAGGTGTAATTGGTTCCAGCACTTCTTATCTTTTTACACAGTATTTACATCTTGTGTAGCAATCGCATTTGTAAGCTGTCTTTGGCGCCAGCCTATTTGAACAGTCTTTGAAAAATATTTACGTCATGGCAAAGTTCATGATAGCACGTATATACAGGGTGTTTAAAAAATACGGGGCATAATTTCAGGTATGTACTTCCCACATGTAGACAATCAAAATAGTTCATTACAACATGTGTCCGGAAATGCTTTATTTCCGAGTTATGGCCTTCACAACAGGTGAATATGTATGGGCATATGAAAACCCACGTGAAACTGTTCCATCTCATCACCAGGTGCGATTCTACCTCAACATGTGGGCCGGTATCATTGGTGATCGATTAGTTGGACCCCATGTACTTGTAAACAGACTTACGGGCAGGCGTACACAAACTTCCTGGAAAACACCATACCTCATGTTTTAGAAGACACTCCACTGATCAATCGCCAACACATTCACTTCTTGCATGATGGCGCTCCTGCACACTTCAGTCGTAAGGCTCGCCGGTACTTGGATCGAAGGTTTCCTGATCGATGGATAGGTAGAGGTGGCCCAATTGCTTCATATTTCTTATCACAAAAAGGCACTATGAAACCTGCTGAACTTCAGTATCTCTCTGTACACATATACGCCAGTTTTTGTCTCGAGTGTACCTAGTATCTCAGGATTTAAATTTCTGGAACATAATTACAATAGACTTAAGATGCAAGTCCATTAACCTTGATCTTCTCATTGACTAGACAATGTTTATTGTAGAAAACATTTTCTCGCATAAATATGTAGATCCTTACAAGGCTATCAAGCGACCTACACAATTATGAAGGTTACCGTGTAGGAAACTTGTTTTTAGGCAGAACTTTAAAGAAGTCAGTGCCCATTTCCTTACACCATCGTATTGTCGTACAGTTTTGAACAATTGTTTTGTTTGAATCACTATTCCATATAGGCCTACTTACAAGTTAGATATGTTATCCAAAAATCTGTCTTTGGAATTTCTGTAAAGGATCTTATGATGTCTTCGTAAATACTGTCTATTTCAAGAGAAGGAATTCTACTTTTGAAGCTTGGGAAATATTGGAAGTTATTTATTTTTAAAAATGTTAAGAAAAAGCATTTGAAGTTTTTACATAAACGGCGATTCGTAAAATAAATTTATAAATTATCATAATATAGGCATAATTACGAGACCATTATGTTTCCATCTCATTGAAGGAACACCTTCAATTTTCCCCAAAATATTTCGTATTTGATTACAACTTTAAGAGTAACTTCGAAAATGTGTTCCTCGCTGTGTTGCTTCAGCTCCCATTCGCTGTAGATCACATAATTCTCTGGCTTGTCGAGAGATATAATTCCGCCATCTTACTTACTTACAGATGTCTTTTAAGGAACCCGGAGATTCATTGCCGCCCTCACATAATCCCGCCATCGATCCCTATCCTAAGCAAGATTAATCCAGTCCCTACCATAATATCCCACCTCCCTCAAATCTATTTTAGTTTTATTCTTCCATCTATGTCTCGGACTCTCCAAAGGTATTTTTTCCCTCAGATCTTCCAACTAACTCTCTATATTCATTTCTGCATTCACCTATACGTCCTACATGCCCTGTCCATCTCAAACGTCTAGATTTAATGTTCCTAATTATGCCAGGTGAAGAATACAATGTGTGCATTCTGCGTTGTGTAACTTCATCCCTCTTGTCCTAAATATTTCTTAAGAACCTTATTCTCGAAGAATCTCAACCTCTGTTCCTATCCCTCTCTCAAAGTGAAAGTCCAAGTTTCACAACCACATAGAACAACAGGTAATATAACTGTTATATAAATTGTGACGTTGATTTTTTTTGAGAGCAGTCTTTATGACAAAAGCTTCACAACCAAATAATAACAGGAATTTCCCATATTCATTCTGAACTTAATTTCCTGTCTAGTGTCGTTTATATTTTTTACTATTCCTCAAAGGTATTTTAATTTTTCCACCTTTTCAAACAATAAATTTCCATTTTTATATTTCGTATACTTTGTTTTTTTTTCGGGGTGTACTTCCAAACGTATCTTCTTACTTGCTTCAAGTAAAATTCCCGTGTTTTCTCTAATAGTTTGTGGATTTTCTCCTAACATATTCACGTCATCCGCATAAACAAGAAGCTGATGTAACTCGTTCAATTCCAAACCCTCTCTGTTTTCCTGGACTACACATATTCTTATCAACCCTGGAAATTGAACACAAGTTCGGAGACGGCTTTCAGTCAGATAGCTTCAAGGTTTGATTTCATTGGAATCCTTGTCTCTGATCCATGTGTAAAGTGGATCTCGTCGTCCCTTTTTTGTTTATCCCGCTCTCTGCTGATCTCTTGTGTTGAGTTTTAACGAGATGTGGTAGTATGTTTTCCTTAATTTATTAAAATATGTGCTATGTATATTATAGTTTCTACTGCTATATTTCGATGTTAAACCCTTCAACTTGGAGTTATCTCTGTATCTTCATTCTTATTTTTATCTAATAACTTATAACCTCTTGCTGCTCTCAGGAATTTCATTTCGCATTATTGATATCAGTACAGAATACAGATCGGGATGGAATAAAATTATAGAATTGAGAGAGAAGCCGCATCGAGTCCAATTTCAAACATACGACTATAAATCAGAGAGAAATGCAATCTTGGCAGGCAGAAGAAATGCTGACAGGGTCATTTAAAAGTAAAAGGAACCTTAACTTTGCAGAGACAACACTGGCCACTAGGTTTTGTTGTTAAATTCATTCTTAATTTAATCTCTGTACAATTTCAATATAGAATACGTATTTCCCCGTACCTAGTGATGGGCACCCGTTCCGGGATCCATGGTTAAAAAAAAGGCAGAATTTCAAATCCTTACCTACTCCAGCAACACTATGAAACACAGTCGATTGCTAATGCTATTAGTAGTTAGTCTGTTAACCAATGTAACTTTTGTGGCCACGTTACGGGCATGAAGGGTCCCGAAGTTGCGTATAAGATTAGCCGTGCTGCAGTAATATCCGGCATCAAGACCAGCTATAGTCCATTTTATTTCATGGAGTGCAGTTTCATAGAAAGGACTTTGCCGACAGACCTTCTACTGCCCCCTACTAATTGGTTGTCATAAATAAATGTCTTCCTTACTGTGACGGAAATCTTGTCTTTTCCTGTTAGTAACCAATCACAACCCTCGTTCAGAAGAATTGACAGGCTCCCTTCAAATCCACGAGAAGGCAGAGTTGCCACATCTTTTCCAAATTCCAAGAATCCGGTCAGTTAGCACGAGAGTATCACTGAGAATGTATTCTGTATGGGTAGTATTCTTTAAACATGTGGATAATGAAGTTATGTTACCTACGAACAAACTTAAGTAAAATGCAGCTGTCATTGAGCGGTCAACTCTTGATATTATGTTCTCTTCTTCAAAACACGTGGCGTACAGATGGGAATGACGGCCACGAATCCTCTCATTTCGAGGGTCGCCAGGATTGTGGCAACTGTGCAATGTTGCGTCGAGGGGACAGAATGAAATATTCAGAGGTATTTGTCTAAGAAGCCGTAAATCTGTAAGTGGGTGTTCAAAGGAGCCACCGAACTGCACTTCATAATATACCAGTGTGCGACCACTTGTTTGATTTGTAATAGCGAGTTCTGCTATGTTAAGACGATAATAGACTCCTACGATAGGCTACACTTTGAATGAACCATCGCAAAAATTTTATTGTGAGTCGGGACTAATTTCTGAATATTGCTTCATATGAAGAGAATATAATTGCATGCCGTTCGTTAATTACCGTTTTTATTATGTACTAATACTCTCCATTTGTAAACCGGAACAAAAATAAAACATGGAAATCATTGATACAAGGAAGAATTTTTTTGCTTCATTTTGTTTTCAATAGGTGTAGCTTCTATCAAATGGTGGATATTTAACTTTGCTTCGTCGGCCTGGGTAGCATAGTCGGTACAGCGCTCGCCTTCTGTGATCGAGGTTGAGGGTTTGATCCCGGTCCAGGTCGATGGCATTTAAGTGTGTTTAAATGCGACAGGCTCATGTCAGTAGATTTACTGGCATGTAAAAGAACTCCTGCGGGACAAAATTCCGGCACACCGGCGACGCTGATATAACCTCTGCAGTTGCGAGCGTCGTTAAATAAACCATTTTTTTTAACTTTGCTTCATTTACCAAAGCATCTCTATGTAAAAGTGAAATGCCGTAAATGTAGATCTTTTTGCCTCCATAGCGTAGTCCTCAGTGCACTGTGAAAAGCTATTTACCTCACATAATGATTAATGGAGCAATAATGGAATGCCGATAGAGGAAACGGGAGTAACGCAAGAATACCTACTGCCAAACATCGTCTCTGTCCACCACAAATCCCAATCGGATCCGGCGGAATTTGAATCCGTATTATCACCATGGATTGTCGATGGTTTTTTAACCTTTCAGCTAAGAATGCGCCTTCAATATCTATAACACCGATCTCACATTAGAATCTCACAAACGCGGACCTCTCTGGTCATGAGATCGGCATGACGCAGGCTATAATTGAGACATTGCAGGACAATTGCAAGACAACGGACAATAAATTTCCCCCGCCGGGAATCGAACCTCTAACCGTTTGGTTTGGAAGCGCACGCGCTGTCCACATAGACTCAAGAAGGACTTATGTGTATGCAGTATAAAAATGATCTAGACGCGACAACACAGTCTACACAGTCTAAATACAAACATACACGACCCGTCTTTCCATTAAGCCAGTGGATGCAATGATAAACACTTATCTTTCTTGTTGACGGTTTTTGTATTGTGTAGTCCTCACATTTGAGACGCATTCTCAGTACCTTTACTAAACTTCACTTGGGACACTGAGCTGCTCCTGCCTACAGAAATCTTCCATATTCACTCATGTAGTTTTTAGATCTTCTCGAGTGAATGGGCTCTTTAACGACAAATTTTCATGCTCAGGACGATAATCCAACCCGGGATCTCGTGATTTGTAGTCGCGAATGCTAACCGCTGGACCACGTATCAGTATGATACAGAATTGTTTTATTATATCGTCATTTATAAAATAGCATTGATAGATAACATCCCCTGCTGTTTATGCAACTAACAGAACAATGGTATATTTAAGGTTGCATTGTATATTACCAGTGCTCAGAGGAAAACTGCCGAATTCTACACTGCGTTTTCTATTCTATGATAATCTACCGCAGCCTTACAAGTCATATTTCACATTAACCGTCGTTGACAGTAGATTAACTTCCAATATGTAGATATTCATTCATTCATTCATTCATAGTTATTAGCCCAAGGGCAGTTCTTTCACTGCAAACTCAGCATTCTTCAATCTTTCCTATTTTCCGTCTTCCTCTTATACTTCGCGTATGATCCATATATCTTAATGTCGTCTATCACATGATTTTATCTGCCCCGAACTCTTCTCCCGTTCATCATTCCTTCCAGTGCGTCCTTCAGTAGACAGTTTCTTCTCAGCTACTGACCCAACCAATTCCTTTTTCTCTTCCTGATCATGTTTAGCATCAGTCTTTCTTCATCTACTCTTTCATACACAGCTTCATTTCTTATTCTGTCTGTCCATTTCACACGCTCCATTCTTCTCCACATCCACATTTCAAATGTTTCTTTTCTCTTAGTCTTAATGTCCATGTTTCTGTCCTATACAATGGCACATTCCACACAAATGACTTGACTAGTCTCTTCCTTAATTCTTTTTCCAAAGTTCTGCAGGATATATTCTTTTTTCTTTGAAAAACTACCTTTGCCATTGCTATCTTTTTTTTCACTTCCTGGCAGCAGCTCATGTTACTGCTTATAGTACATCTCAAGTATTAGACGCTGTCCACTTCTTGTATTCCCTCCTTTATTTTTTTTCCGATAACCATGGTCTTCTTCTTGTGTGCATTTATCTTCATCTCATACTGCTCACAGATGTCATTTAGCTCCAGTAGTATATTCCTTAGTATGTCTTCTTTTATCTCTGCGGTGACTGAATGGTCAGACCTCCAGCCTGTCACCTAGAGTTCGAGTCCGGTCAGTTTTGGGATGTTTCATTGAAAAATCCACAGTGACACTTGAGGCGGACAAGGTCGCAGTTGGGTTTTTGTCTCTAGATTCTCCGGTTTTTTCCCATATTAGGCATCTACATCATTCCGTCACCATTTCTCCATTTCGTCATCATTCCATAGCTTTACTGATCTCCGGCTTGCGACACACGGAGGGGGCTAGCCTAGGAACGAGGGGGAGGTTGCCTGGTCGAAACCTGGGTACGCAGCGAACTTTAGTGTAGTCAGCCGGTGTGGGCTTGGAAATGTGCCTAGCTTGAGGGTTAGAGCAATAGATCGTAACTGGTCGCAGTGCTGGGCCATAGTGCCCCTATCCCGTAAATTCCATTCCATTCCATCGTCTCCTTTTTTGCTAACAACGCCATATGATGATATCTTATGCATGTTATACTTCTTCCTCCTACTATCATCCCTACCATGTTCTACAACAGTTCTCACTGAATCCTCCGAGTAGGCCTAGATGTTGAAGAGGGTAGATAATAACTTACTCCAAAAATTAAAATAAACACATTAAAGATTTAATCTAGTAAACTTTGCAGCGTCTACCGCTGTTGAGTAAGGTTAGCACATCTGACCGTCAAACTAGCGGGCCCGGGTTCAAATCCTGGTTGAGATTTTTTGCGGAGTTTTCCCCTCAACCCATTAAGAATAAATATGTGGTAACGCGTAAAATGACCAACTAAAAAACTTTGTAGCTTTATTTTTACTGATTGAATTTTAGGAAATAATTTAGTATTAATTATATAAAAGTTTGTTTGAGCAAAATAAGGGCTGGAACTCGGCGGTCTTCTTCAGTATCGGCTTAGAGTATAGGCTATTCCGGCATAACTCCTGTCTTTCCATTGTCTTTCAGTATTTCAAGGTTGTGTTGAATTGGTTTTTAGTTGGTTATTTAACGACGTTGTATCATCTGTTAAGTTATTTAGCGTCAATGAAATTAGTGATAGCGAGAGATGGTATTTGGTGAGTTGAGGCCGAGAATTCGCCATACATTAAGCTATCTAAGATTCGTCTAATAAAATATATCAACATTTTTACTTACGTAGTCAGTGGGTCAATGGTAGCCTATGCGTAGGCTACCTCTTGAGACAACTCCGCGTACTATAGATTGAATACCACTGCTCTAGTATATATCGTCGTAGTTTTATGAAACCTCCTATGTGACTTTATAGAAAATAATTTTTAAGAGGAAGAAAAAATTAATTAAAAATCAATACTGATGCTCGATGATGTCATATCATATTCACCAACATTTTCTACCTAATTACTTCATATTCTTATGTAGGCCCATTGATATGTTAGATACTTCAGTTTCGTAAATAAGCTGGAGGCTCCGGTACACGAAACCGCGCGAAGCACTGAGCGTTGTTTGAGCGTTGGCTGTAGTGCGGAGTCGGAGAAGTTGGTAACCCTGGCGGCAGAGCGACTCTCTCCCCGTCAGTTGTTCGTTGGGTCGGCTTTGTGTGGCGGGCATGTCGAGTGGTTCTCGTTCTTGGCCCGCCAGTAGAGTGGTAGAACTCGACGAGGCCAGGAGAAAGGCGGCGTGTGTGTTCCGCAGTGTGTACTTGTCATCACGTTTTTAAGAGGAACACGTAGTGTTTGCCGTAATTCCCAGCCCAAGTAATCACTCCATGAGAAGATAGAAAAGAAGTGTGTGTGTTTTTATATTTAACGAAACAACAGCTTGTGAAGTTTGAAAAAAAGAAGATTTTATGTGCATGTCTCCGTCATCGACCATCCGTCCACTCTTCTGAAACCAAGTATCTTTCTGCATCGTGTTCAAGAAAAATTCGTCGTGAAATTGGTGCAATATCTGCTGGATTCTTCTAATCATGAAACGGCGTGGTTTCTTGAGCAGTGTTGAGTGCTTCTGTGTTCTGTGGATGCCAATGTCCTACTGTTGATTCCCTCCCGCCTCTTAGTAAATAATACAATAAATTATGTGTGTATTCTACTGTCGTATGGTAATCAACAGATATTATTGTGGGTTATCAACGGTAAACCGCATAGCCATAATCTAAATGGTTTTGTAGGGGAAACAGGTGCGGGGTTGGTATTGATCGGTGTGGCTACTGCAAAAGGAGAGGGTTACACCATGAATCTGCTTCCAGTAGCAAGAGCAACAGCCTCGTGTGTGTAGGCCTAGCAGTGTGTGTATATATATATGTATATAGCAGCGGCCATGCCATTGTAGGAAGAGCACGTGTTCGAGTGTGGTTTTGTGTTCAAAAAGCTTTAGCGCCTTGTATCGTAATTATGTCAATACGTGTTAGTGGTGTGTATTTGGTTTCTTCGCCAGGACAACAGTCTCCGGAAAAAAGTGATAGTCCCGGAAATTGTGGTAATAGTGGTGGTGTAGTGACCGTCGTTAAACCAACAGCTGTAGCAATAGTAACGCCGCAGCGGAGTAACAGTTTGGATTATTTGAATTTCGAAGAAAAACGGCAGATTATCGCATCATCACTATCGCTTTCCGATTTTTTACACCACGGACCTGCCGCAGCAGCTGCTGCTGCGAAAGGTGTCGCTGCTACCAAAGTCATCGTCGGTAAGTTCAAGGTTTAAAACGCTACATTCAGTTTCTCTCTCGTAATAAATTACACTCCTTTTATGTAAGAGCTATAAACTGTGTACTCGCCATCGTCTGCTTTTACTTTTAACTTTTTTTTTTGTATCTAATATCTTTAGGTTTCCCATCTGTTACTTCCATACTGTCTTGTGTATAGTTCATCTCGTGTACTGTATAAACATTATTGCGGAGATTCTAGTTAGTTAAACAACTTCGACATCAAAGTAACTGTGTTTAAGCAAATATTCAATTGAGTAACAAATGCAAATACATTGACTACGGACCACGATAGAGTTATTGATAACCGAGTTCCTTCTTCGCATTTGACTGCATTTACCTGCACCATTTTCTTACATACTACGAATAGAATGAATTGGAATAATAGTAATAAAAAACTAACTCTACCTTAAAACGAAATCTTGTGTTTATAAAAAAAAATGAAGGTATAAAGATTTTTAAGTTGCTAACATTTTATAAAACATTAATTTTGATTGCAAATTCGTCTGCAATGGGATTGGAATGAAACAATTAGTAGGCTAATTTTAAAATCATTTTAGCTTTATGTTTTCTTGGATGTTGCACAAGTTTTTGCGAATGGCGCATAGATGTTTTATGATTTTTTGTCTGTTATTTGTCCCGAAGGGTGTACTGTTACACATTTTCATAGGCGTTAACTTGTGGCAATTAATATAATAGGCCTATGTACTCATTACAGCATGGAAACTAACGTGTTTATCGAGTAAAATACTTTGGAAATATACAATTCAGAGAGTTTAATTTTATGTAGTTTATTTTCGATCAATACTGTTAATGTCATCTTGTGAAGTAGTGTAGGATATGTTTTCTAACATGAAATTTAGTAGAAACATACCGGTACGTAAATTCTTAGGATACTGATAATGTTTATACTATGCTAATTGTTTATGAAATTACATGTTGTTTTGAGCATGGGAAAGGAGTTATAACCCTGGACTAACGATACAGAATTTATAGGCTACATCCACTGTGCAATAGATTCGACATAAAGTTAAATGATTGTAACGCTAGACATTTTCCATGTTCACTCAGTAAACAACCATTTAGTTCTGCTAAGATGCTATTCTGGTTTAAAATGTTCTTTCGCAGTCTTGTTTTGATTCGTCTGTATTGCATAGGGCCTATACCGTTTAACTATGTTCGTTTTAACGTTACTTTGCTGTTTATTGTTCATATCATTTTTTTCATAGATACTTTCATTGTATGTGCTTAGTCAAGCAGTAGATCTTAAATTTGTAGGAGTTTCGAGCACAAGTTGACTTGTTCTTCTTCCCAACCTGTAAGAACTGAGAGGCTTTCAAAATTGTTTAGCAGCACTAATTTTATTCCTTACTGCTATAATTAAATCTGCAATGTTTGGCATAAGTCAATTTCCACAAAAAATTTGTATTAGTTTATTGACAACTTACGAAACATCTGCTCGCTTGGGAAAAGAGACAAAAAGTATTTCTCCTATTACAATAATTCATACAGAAGAAAATCAAATCGACATAAATCAGTGTGAAGACAGTTTTTTCCTTCTCCTGTAAAATTAAGATTTTTGACTTGGCACTTTTCCCGAGCACTACAGAAATTATAGTGATTATTCAAAGTTGTCGGTGGAATAGCACATCATATTTAATAGGTTTTGGAAAGAAAATGTGGATTTTTTCAAGGTAATCTCTTTATTCTTCTGTGAAGAAACTCATTGTGTTTTTCTGAAACGGAGTTACGAACTATGATTATATCGACTAGCAAACTACCAGGTTGTCTTTCGAGGCATTTTAGTTTCTTAGATTTATTAGGACCCATTTCATTTTTCCACGCTTCTGTATTATACAGAACTGTTGAATAGTTCCACACGTACAGTAACTGCTACGCGTCTTTTGAACTTTTCACTGCCCTAAACGATCGCTTCCCTTCCTTTCGGAACCCATGCTGTACACAAGAGCCGGCAGTGAATAGCCTGCGTCCGTAGTTGAAAGGGGTCGTTGAGTAGGGAACTATGGACCTATCTATATAGGAGTGACGATACGTAATTCTTCGGCTTTCAAATACTGTGTTCTTCATCATCATCATCATCATCATAATAATCATCATAGTCCCATTGATCTGTGCCCGACTCAATACTTTATTGATTTTTCAGTCTACTAGACTCTCCTCCTCCAGGTTCATTGAGCTATGTCAATTTCGGAAATCTGTTTTTCGTTCTTTGCAGATCCTGATCTCATAATTGTTCAAAATTATTCGTTTTAAGATTAGTATCTCTAGCTTTTCTCCCACTGTATCATTCTTAGCCTATACGATTAGTCGTAAATCCTTTAACTACACACAAAAACAAAAGTTAGGTCCTAATATTCACTGCTGCACAGGAAGAAAGGGATCGCCATACTTCCATGAACTTAAATCTTGTTTGTTCTCAAATCTATTTTAATTATGACGAGTTAATGTTTTTAGGGCTCTTTTAGTTGGTTATTTAACGATGCTGTATCAACTACTAGATTATTTAGCGTCGATAGAACTGATGATAGCGAGATAGTATTTGGCGAGATGAGCCTAGGATTCGCCATGGATTATCCATGGATTCGTCTTACGGTTGGGGAAAGCCTCGGAAAAACCTAACCAGGTAATCAGCCCAAGCGGGAATCGAATCCGCGCCCGAACACAACTCCGGATCAATAGGCAAACGCCTTAGCCGACCGAGCTACGCCGATGATTTTGAGAGTTATTGTGGTATTGTTCGTCATAAAATAGGCCTACATATATTTTATCTTATTTAATTTTTAAAAAAATTCGATACATTTTGTTTGAGTAGTGTGCTCTCAGTTACAACATTTGAATCTTGAAGATATCGTTTCTTCGAAAACCTTTGTTCAGATTGATAATAGTAAACATGGACTACGAGTATTTTGTTGAGATAATAAGGCGTACTACATTGCACTCTCTCTCTCTCGTAACTCGGCAATGATGACCTGGTCATCAGCTAGCTTACTGTGGAGTGTGTGTGTGTGTGTATGTGTGTATATATATTATATATAAGTTATACATACACACGGTATTGCATATCAACTAAGTTAATTTCATATACACTTGCACACAAATTGATGTTTATCTGTCCAATTTCTTCATGATATCAAGCATAAATTAAAAGTATATTTGCTTGTTGCCATAGTATAGGCCTATTTACAGTTTATATTGCGAATTGGAATAGAGCGTCGTTAAATAAGGCAAGGAATAAAGCCACAATACTTTGTTAGATTTATTGGATCTAGAAGGAAGATGTTACGAACCTTTCCACCCCCCCCCCCTTCTTTTTCTGGCACTAAAACTAAAAGGTTTACTTAAATGTTTATTTCGGTAAGCTTACTGCTTGGTAGGTAATATTGTAACATTAAATTGGGCACTTCGCACAATCCTTGGCAAGACAGCAACTTCGAAAGAAGCTGTCAAGACAGCATTACCAGTTAGATAGTGTAGTACGCAAGAATTAAATACAAATGTTAGCCATAGTCGTAAGTTCATTGGAAATTGTTTATTCTATTTTACAACTTCATGCGTTAACATTAAAACTAACATATTTGAAGCCCAAACGCTTGTTCAACTCCGAAAGCAACTAACGATGTATCACTAGGATTAGAACAGCATTCCTAGGCCTCCAATGATCCTCGAATTGTATGTGGTTGATGGCAATGCGAGTTACTTAAGTAGCAGAGGTATGAGCTATAGTAAACTGCGGTTCTTTAAGTGAAAGTTTGCTGTTTTTATTATAACTGACAATAAGGAAAGTATTCTTTTTAGATTTTCCTAAGGACTAATTTAATAATAATAATCCGTGGCGTCACAGGGCCCAGACCGACCAGCCGGCTGTTGGCCTCACGTTCACATTCCGAAGCAGAGGTGGACGATCATCCAACCAGACTGGAGGATTCGTGTGGTTAGCACGATGATCCCCCCAGCCGTTATAGCTGGCTTTCACAGTCGGATTTCGCTACCTATCGTAGCTCCTCAAGTGCATCACGATGCTGGGTAGGCACCAGTCCCATACATTGGCCAAAATTTCATGAGAAAATTAAGGACTGATTTGGGAAAGTGTAAGTTACAATGGCTCAGTAGCTTAAGATGGTCCTCAGAAGTTTTCAGGCATTTTGATCTTTACTTTCGAAAGGTCTAGAAATTCTGAATTACTGTAAGTTAGACTACATAGGAAAAGCATATTCAAATTAAACTTACATACCAAAGCTCTTCATACTGAGATTTGAATTTCATATAGTAGCCATAATAAATAAGCTGCAACAGTCATAGCAATCACCCTTAATACTAGACACAAATAAATGCAAAGTAAAATTGCGATTCATAACCATGTTGGGTACAGTACTACCCAGCAAGGCGAATTCCCGACACGGAAAATATGTACAACAAGACTGTGATATCACTGTATCGTTAACATAAACAGTCCCCTGGTCGACTGCAAACTGCATCGCTCTTGTCTGCAAGGCCAAGTCGGAAGTTCACCTTGCCGGGTAATACACTTTTGAGGCACCACATATTTCGTTTTGCTTTGTCTTGTCGTGGCATATGATGTACTTAAAACATGATGCCTTGAAATTACTAGGATAATTCTGGAGGACGACCACTCCACCATTTTCGAACATTTTTTTTTTTCACAAACAATTTTATGCTCGATTTTCGAAAGGTAATAAAAAAATCGAAAACACATAGGCCTAATTTCATCTATAACCTACCATAACCTATCACAACCTTACCTAACCTTAACCAACCCAAGCAAAACTAAATTAAATTAACCTAAGGTAACAAAACATTACCCAAGATTAGCTAAAACTTGTAGAGTGCTCTGCTAGCCCGCGCTACGAGCGTGCTAAACTAGCCCCGACTATCGAGTGATTACTTGTACAGTATTCATATCTTATCATATCGCTAACACTGGTTTATGAATACGAAAAACGTTAGTTCGCTGACCATCCACCGGAAGCCCGCGCTAAGAATGTCTATGAATATGGCCCTAAAAATCTAAATCATGTAAAACCATAGTTCGCCGGCAACAAAGACGGATAAAGGCAGACAAGCAGGACTCAGTCGGTCAGTCGTAGACTAAAAGAGACTTGTCAGTCAGTCAGTCAGTCAGTGAGACACTGGATCTGTCAGTCATTCTATCACGGGGGGGGGGGGGAGAGGAATGTCAGGCGGATACAGACGGTCAATGAGATGAAGGTAGTAAATTTACTTGCTTCTTTTAAATAAGTTAAACATTTTGTGATGTCAAACCAACCTTGTGAGATAAGATGTGAACATTGGGACATGCTTTGAGTACTTCGGTCTCCCTGTCTTTTTCATGCCACTGTTTTCCTGATATCGCTAGTCGATGTAGTTGAGAATGAAGTTATTTGTGGAATTAAAATTACCAACGATACCTGCAGTTCGTGTCTGAAGTAGAGCCGAAACTTGCTGCACGCTTCCATTTTTCAAAGCAGATCACGATTTCATGTAAGCTCCTAGAAATAACGTCTTGTAATAGGTGTTAAGTTCATGCTTCCATGTTTGTTTTCTCAGTTCTTTAAGAATATGATTTAATATTTTCTTCCAAATAAACCATTTTTACTTGCTGAGTCGTGAAAGTATCATTCATCCAAACTGGATATGTTAAAATTCGGTTGAAAGCATCGTTTAATAAAAGAAAATAAACTTGAATTAGCCTGGGGCGACTACCGCTTCAATCCACCAGAAGAAGGGAACAGGACTGCTACTCCGTCTTGCTATTCCAAGACCACATACAGTACACTTAAGCATATTCCTAGTTTTCAGCCGCCTGCATTAGTTTAACATCACTCTCGTTTACAGACGTTTTTACTATTTCATTACACGTAGTATTAACTTACAGTACATAACTGTCAAAGGCGGCTTAACCCGGCGGAGCTCGCACTTATTTTCCTAGCATAAATGCTCGCTCCGGGTCTATCAGACCCAATCTTAATATTTAAAAAAATGATCATCTTAAAGTTATTATATAGGGTTTTTTTTTTTTTGTAAATGAGAGTTTAACTGTGTTTTTACATAGTAACGTAGAACATGTAAACTATTTTCTGTGGCTCTCAGACCCGGCGCGAGCTCTGCCTGGTTAAGCGTTAAATTAAAGCGACTTTCCTCGGTTCGAATCTCTCTTATGCATGGATTGATATTGTTCGCCAGTGTTTTGTCTCAAATGGAGGCGTGACACGTGCAAAGTCTCACCATATGTTTATGTTGTAAGCAAAATAACCTCATCAGATTGCCAATAGAGAGTGAGAAACCTTGCTTTCCTCTTATAACTCGTCAGTATTCTGTACATGAGTGAAAAAAAAAATGTGAAAGGGAAAAACAGAGGGAAGGATGACTGGAATGACTTACGAATTAAAGAAAGTAATGGAGGAATTTAAGAAAGAAGAAATGAGAAAAGAGGCATTGAGAAGTCGAACCGATTAACTCCATTAACATTGACCTGAGGAGACGGGAACTAAAGTTGGAAACTAATGAAATTTCAATATGGTAAACAATAAACAGAACAAATGCTGCGATCTGGATGTCTGTAACTGAAGTTAATCGCTTGGAAAGTGATTAATTTTGTCCTTAGGATGTGTTCTAACCACGTAACTGAATTACACAGAAAGTGGAGTTGGTTAGTTTGGCTTCTGAACGCCTCTTAACAATGAATGGAAGGATGGAAAAGAAGGAATGGAGTCTAATAGAGAAAGATTAAAGGAAGGGAAGAAAGGAAGAAAGTAACACAGGTCTAAAAGAAGAAATTAATGTAAAAGAATGCGAGAATGAACAAAAGAATGTAATACTAAAAATAAGCAATTAGTTGCGAGAAAAATAAGCAAGAATGGATGAAAGGAAGAAAGACGAAAAGAAAACTGAAATCATATTCGCACTCTGTTTTATGTTCAGTAACCTAGTTTGCTGGGGTATGTTTGGTTTAATTAATACATGCATCTCGTTTCGATATGCTCGGATTCGCATATCAGTAGCTTTTAATCCTAAATCAGTTTACACGTAACTGACCGTTGTTTGTATTATCGCTGCTATGTTTTCTGTGCACGAAATTAAACTCTTTCGGAGTCAAGTGTCATTCTTTTATATTCGCATGTTGTTCATGCAATTATGCATTTTAATAATATACAAGCTGCTGCGTTTTACATATGCCCTTATTTAAAACACTGAAAAGTTGCGGAACGCATGTCCACTAACCCAGTATATACGGGCTGTAGGGAATGGGGTGGGAGGTGAACTTATGTAAACGGGTCTAGTATACACAGCAATACATATAGCAAACCTTTGAATCTGTCGCTATTTATACACAACAGCTAAAACAAACCACGCCTCCCCTTGTGTTGCTGCCATTGTAACTATTGTATAAATAATGCTAATTTTGTGACCAGGTCTGCTGATGTGATTTTTTAATGACTGCATGAATCTGTTTAGAGAATGAACTTGCGATAATACGTAATTTCGAATGAATTGTGCCTTTCAGACAGTGGTAGGTACACAAGGCTATTGTAGCCTCCCATTTTGTTTTAAATTAAAAAGATCAGTTACATTTTCAATCTCTTTTGATTTCATCCTTGTACCAATGCTTCTAAAACTTTCTAGTCTCACGGCGTAATAATTTCATAATCCTCGCGCCACGACCCACGATCTTTAAAAAGAAGAGAGTTTAATTTTTATTAGGTATTAATTAAAATATGCAGATTGAACTTCTTTGGTTACTATGAGCAGTAACCTATTTCCCCGTACCAACTTTACCTTTGGGACACCAAAAAGCTTTCAAAAGAATAATTGAAAGATAAATCAATTAACAGTGAATAAATTGCAGGGGAAAATTCTGCAATTATCTTCATTTTCGTTATTTTCATCATCTACGTGTCTACATCTTTAGCTTCGTTTCCATCGTCACTGTCTTTATCGTACCATTAATATCATACTCATCATTTACTGTATTCAGTTTTTTTCATGCATAAGAATAGTGATTGAATAACTTAAAAAATATGAAATTTGTTTGGGAAAGATACTGAACAATATGAAAATTCAAAACCTTTGTGTATTGTTAAATTGAAGTGTAGGCTATAGGCCTAATACAGGGACATCATTTTATTTTTACTTCAATTTCTATTGTACCTGAGTTTTTGAATGTACTTCACTCCCACCCCATCTACTAGTAAACTCCGAACCGTCCTCCACACAGAACCAAGGGCGCGTATGCAAAGTCAGTAAACAATCCTGAGTTAGTGAGTATAGTACGTTCCAGAAATATGTTCGCGTCTCTCAGTGACGATAGAGATTTCAATATTGAATCATATTTTCGCACAGGTACTGTCGTCCATTTGTCTACGTCGCACCCCGGTTTCCCCCACCCGCTTCTGCTCGCTCCTCTGTAAAGGCTAGTGGCTAGGCAGTCTTAGCTCTTTTATGAAAACATTAATTTTAGGTACAATAGTCGATAATGCGTTAATATGCAAATATGCCTGTGTCAAAATGAAAGGCCACCATTTTCAAAATTGTGTTTTAATATCCGGGTTATGATTATTTTTCAATTTAACTTCATTGTCTATATTGTACGCTAATGTGCTGTAGACAGTGTAATGTACACTGCATAATGAATACGTCCGAATGGATAGCTCAGTTCGTGAGTAAAAACACTTATTATTAGTACAATACTGTATTTTGGTTAAGCAGAAACCTAATGAAAATTATCAAACTCAAAATCGCGATATTTCCTAGTTTATGTAAATGGATGAACTACTTTTCTTCCCTCCTATACCTTGTAAAGTGATGTGTTTGTGTTTTACGCCAGTATCATCGAACTCCAGTCGTGGAAGGGGGTAGCAAACGGTGTTTTCGATTATCACCGTTAATCCATGGGTATAGCCAGGTTAATATTAGAAATGTTAGTAAAAATAAAATGATCTCCCTATATATCTCAGTAATGTAAAAAGAAAATAGATTTGAAATTGCAAACATTTCAGATAATAATTGAAGAATTCCCTGGATTAAGAACTCAACCTAGGTACGTTATGTCGTTTTTTCGTTTCCAGAATGTATTGAATCCTTTATAACACATCTTTCTCTTGACAAAATATTATTTCTCTCGAATAAACACAGCGCCCTCTAGAAATATTTGATTGTCGTTCTGCCCAATGCACTTACAGTATATGAAATCTGAAATGTTTCATGCTCTTTATTTCAGATTCAGGATTTTGTAATTAAGTAATTTTTCCAGAGAATGCCTCAATTATTGAAGTCTGCCGGTATTTTATTTATTTTTTATTTTTTTACTTTAATTAAGTCTCTTATTTTAAGGACACTGCAGCAACTACTAACTTACAGCTTATTTAACAGTGATGAAATTGGCGATAGCGAGACGGTCTTCGGTGAGATGAGGCCGAGGATTATCCTTGTGATTATCTGATATTCGTCTTACAGTTGGGAAAAATCTAGGAAAAACCCAACCAGGCAATCAGCCCAATGAGGCATTGAACACACGCCCGAGCGCAGCTCCGAATCAGTGCACTGCAGTGGACAAACGCGCCCACCGCCAGAGCTACTCTAGTGACCCTTTTAAACTTGTCATAAAGGTAGAAGCATAAACGTTTCGGAGCTGTGTACAGTTTTCCGTCATCAGAGGAGGCAAAGAAAGAGGAACCCAGTACTTGGATTCATTACGAAGCGTTCCAACCTGTGTATATTCACTTGGCTTTCTCTGTTTATTGAGGCGGTAAGTAGCTTAACGTTAAATATTTCTACATCTGTGTCACTGCAAAAAAGCAAATATTTTGCACCATGTTGGATGTCGTGAAAGTCGAGAATCATGCTCAAGTCATATATTTTATTTAAATATGTATTTCACGAAATGTCTTGTATAGGTTATGCGCCTATTCTTCAGCGGTTTCTGTTTCGCAATGTAGTTTCTGTATTTATACTGAAATGGTTATGAAACTTCGTAATCACAAGTGATGAAACTTCTCCTTCCTTGGACACAAGGTTGCCTACGCTTCAACTGTACAGTTTGGGTGTTTCTGAACTCTGCACAGCGGTCAGATGTAAACAAGAGCAGGTTTCAGACATACAGACAGAATATACTTCGGTGGAACATAAACATTGCGCACTACCTGTTCGGAACATTTGGAGTGAAAATATGACCAATGTACTTAGTAGTCCTCTATGGAGTGTACAATTCAACTAAAGCCTACATAATATATTAGAAAGACTTACAGTCTTACTAATAAACAGTGTATAGTTTTTATACTAGACTTATGCAGAGTTGAGACAGAAAACTTTACTAATAAACCATGCATAAGCGATGGACGTATAAACAGCCTGTAACTACAATGGGAATTGCTTTGCAGTAGTTATATACACGAAACCCCTTGTTTAAGCGTTGTATATAGAGAAAAAATGGCCGCCCCTCTAACAGCTGTTCGTATCGACTGTCATTTTATGATGATGGTTGCCTAGTAACCAAAGAAGAACAAACCAAAGAGCACAGAATAATTAGAATAATATTACTGTAGCTTGTACTCTTTGAGCAAAATATAGTATGGTAATCGATCAGGCCCAGTTGTACTATCGATACTTAACACGCCACACTAGAGCGCTCTACCGGATGCAATAGAGAACCTCAGATATTCTATTATCTTTCGTAACGAAGTAATGACGAAACTATGACGTAGCTGTGTAACAGTTATACTGTTATACACGACGTATGTAGTGATTATTAGTAAGGAATTTACACACGACTTATAAACGAGCTACTCATTGTATAAGTATAAGACAGTTAAACGTCTGTATATAGAGTTTTTATTAGTAAGACCGTTAATGTATAAAGTAATGACTAGACTTCGTTGAATTGCCACACGCAGCATGCAATCAGGTTGCCGATGTACGGTAGTATAGAAGAGGTGAGCGACCTCCCGGTCTCGTAGTATAAGCAGTTCATGTTAAGAGATGTGACCGGTACCAATAGATTGAGCGGCTACAGCTAATGTATACCTATGTAAGCATTTGTTTTTGCATTACTGTGGTTAGAATGGTCAAAGCTTAACATTTGTTCAGTGCAGACAAGAATTCAATCAAACATACCACAATGAGAGTGTTGCTGTTCCATACAATTGCCCCTGGAATACCCTTATCCCCGCAGCCAGTCTTGGCCCGTTGGAAAACGTGATTGAATGCTGTTAATTATTATGCAGAATATTACGGCAAAATAATAGAGGTAATTGATGCATTGGATAGCACAGACAGTTCGCTGTTGCAGCTGTAAAATCATTGCCTTTTGAACAGCTATTGGAAGATATTCTGTTCATTGATTCTAATTTTAAAATCGTGTCCAAAAGCATCATCCTATTAGAATCGTCTAAACTACAACTCTCAGAAGCCCTTAATACAGTGTATAACGTATCACAAACCGTTATCAAAAATAACAATTCACTAATTTCAGAAAAAGTGAAATGTAAGTTGAGAAACATTATTGCTAAAAATTCTGCCTATTTACAACTCCATATTATAAATGATGTACTATCAGGTCACGACAAGACGTCTGAAATTGATGTACTAAAAAGTAGTGACTTTCCGTTCTTCAAATATGCACATATTACATCGTGTGATGTTGAACATACATTTTCCCAATATAAAAACTGTTTGAGTGACCATCGGAGGAGGTTCACTTTGCAGTCGCTCAAAATGTACGTAACTCTTCACTGCACATATTCAAGGATGATGTGAATATATTACATTAAATTTTAAGAGTTAATATATCTCACTACAAAATAATTGTGTATTTACATGTTTAGACATTTCCTACTTCAATGATCATTCATTATATTACTTGAATGCAGGATACATGTTTTATTGTAACCGCAGTATACTGCTCAGTGTTTACATTAGAGGCATACTCCATCCGTCGCACGTCCCCTTCTCATACAGTCTACTATACCGCGTGCGTAGTGAACCTTATGATTCTCGTGGCAATTCCACGAAGTCTAGTAATGACAGTAACACTGTACTACAGGTTAGAAATCGATTCGCTCACTTACTACCCCACTGAACACGTAGCATCATACTTCAGTACTGTTGCTGTAACCAGTCGGTACAGAAAAAAAAATTCTACCTCCTTCCCTCTGACATCATTTACAATAATCGAGTCCATATACTGTACGCTGGTATCGTGTTTACGAAGGAATTGTTTCATCTCTAGTAATCACACACGTCCATTTTTGTGAATTTAATACGAAAACTGAAGACTAGAGTACTGTTCAGAAGTGCTTAAAAATAAAATTTAGTTCGTATTCATGTTAAATACAATTGATACCAACCAATCTGCACAATTTTCCATATGCACAATACTATTCTTTGTCTCAGGAAACCCATGTGCATGTTTATATATTTCTTTACGATTGAGCTATGTACGATTCATATAATTCGACTCAGGCAATAACTTTCTATACCTTTCTAACCAATGACAGTATCGTATTCTTTTTACGAGATCGCGAATTCGGTGTAATCATCACATTGCAACGGGAACATTGCACTACGGTTAGTCTGCAATGTGAATTACTGCAGTTTCATACCACGAATCTGAATAAAAAGAAATTAGATTAAAATAAAACGAAAGTAATTTTATTCCTGAATTAAATTTGTATGCATGAAGTAATAAACATTAGAACATAGTAACATTAACAATAACAACGCTATTATCAAAACTAAAGACGTTATTTCTAAATTATTAAACTCACTCACTGCTTGTGGCTCTATAGCTATTTCCAAATATTTGTAAATCTCGTTAGCACTGCTTGTTGAACTATCAAATCATTTACCATGATTCATGATTCGTCAGCGGTTTCTCTTTCGTAATGTAATTTACAGGATGCAACAGAACGCTTTACAGAAAATTTGGAACTAAAAATGGGATGTGTTTTAAGGACTGGGAAATGGGGTCGTGGCCACTGGCGTAACTCGGGTGGAAGGCGCGTTTGTCTGCTTATTCGAAACTGAACTCGGGCGTGAGTTCGATTTCCGCGGTGATGATTATTTGGTTGAGATTTTTTTCCAAGGTTTTCCCAACCGTAAGGGGAATGTCAGGTAAGCTATTGCGAATTCTCGGTCTCATATCTCCAAAATGCCATCTCATCACTAATTTTATCGATGATAATCTAGTAGTTGATCCAGCGTCATTAAATAACTAAAAAAGACAAGGAATAGACGTTTCATTACAGTGCTACAAGAGTCAACTGCCTAAATTGTAAGGATGCAATTGTAAAATATGTTTGTGGCTTGTCAGAAGGAAAATTAATTTTAACGAATGCGTATATTTAATACAAAACTTAGGCCTATCTTAAGCGTTTAAAAGGGGTAGCCGTATCGGCTCCCGTGACTACACTTCATGGTGGTATTGGCTTCCTGGTCTGAAATGTTGTTCTTACCTGAACGGTCGTATCGGCTCCCGGCCAGCGGGGTATAACTTGAATCTTCGACTTTTTTTGCGTCACAGTTTGAATGTCTTCCTTGATGACGTAGTAGGATCTATTTTATGTTTTCTTATTGACAAAATATACAAAACATTCAATGCACTGCTCTCGTCGAAACTGATGACACGAACATGTTATTAATGATCCTTAGATTCGATTTTTTTTCTCTAAGAGTCTACTTTTACGTAGTCTGTTTTTGTGCTAAAATACGATGTATGGAAAACACAAATGCGTTATAACATATTTTTTTTATCTATTTATCATATTTTTCTTGGAAAGAGTAATATGTTCCTAAACAAGATTAATATTGTAAAATGATGATATGAAGTTCTGAATGGATATTATAGCTTATATTCCTTCAGCATTTGACAAGGAAGCCTCATACAACTTCAGATTGAAAACTCTTTTGAAAGTTTGTACACAAGTAAATTCTGAAGAAAGCGACCTGAAAAAACGTAGCTGCTAATGCTAAATGCAAGATACGAAATAGGTAAGTGACCTTTCAATATAAATCATGTAGCCTACATACGTAGATCAGTGTCTACTGTTGGTCGCGGGACCGACTGGTGAATTTTGTGTAGCCCTGTAACGGAAGTAAACTTACTGATAACAATAGGATACTCATATTTTGTCTTGAGAAACTCGCTGCTTATCATTCCATAGTATACACGTGCGTTATTCAACTATATACAATATACCATGTGTTTGATTTTTCAGTGTTGTTTCCAGTTATTTCATAGAAATTGATGGATGATGTAAGTTCATCAGGTCGCGAGCGACCCCTGTTGATCCCTTAAGGGAATATTCATAGCGGATTTTTGGTAGGGTGCACCAGTCTCTGCTGACACATCTATCTAAATATACCTTAAACCTAAGGACAAAACAAACTCTCTGGTCACATATACTGTATCAAGAAACAATTCTTAACCAAGGAAAACTCTCTTGGAAGAGTCGAGAATCAAACCCGAAAACCTCGTAGTTAGGAGTTAGCGTCGCTAACCACTAAATCAAGAAGCTGACCTGATATTTGATGCCTGAGATGTAAATAAATAATTAAAGTTAATAATTAATATTGCGACTAGCGTTTCCTGTACCTACAGTATGCACACTGCTTAATCACGTAGGGCCTATTTATTCTTGATTCTTAACAATTGCATTCCTTTGTCTCTCAGTTTGTCTCTTCAGCTCTCAGCTTGTACTATAGAACTGTGCTGTACTGTTATAATTAATACTCCAGTATGGAAAGGAGATCAAGATAGGATATTTGAGATCCAGGTGATTGAAAGAGAAGGATCGGAGAGAGTTACGTACATGTGCTACATCTCGCAAAAGTCGTCTCAAATGCGTGTTTTACCATGAGGTTCTTCTTTGGCCTGCAGTTCATTTTAGTTGTAAATTAATTATTATTTTGTATTCAGCTTCATTACACTTCCTGTTCTTGTGCGACTTTTCAGTGGAAGTTTCGACCTCATGGTTTTGGAATGTTTCCTCGTGAAGCTAGCTTGCCGTAGCTTGTCAGCTGACGTCACCTCCCTGCTGGAAAGGGGCTCTGTCCCGGCAAATTTCGTTATGTCTGCGGTGGAGAGACCGACTGTGGGACAGATTACCTTGGTTTCTTCTTTAACACCAACATTTTTCCACTATCACTATACCATTTATTTGCCACTATGTTTTTTTTACTGCAAAAACAAAAGAATTACGTTTCTTAACATTGCTGTCTTCTCCCGTGTGTGTTGACAGTCCTTTATTTAATAAATGTCTTCATGCTCACGTGAACATAAGATACCGTTTCGGCCATAACATGACCCAATCTTAGCCATGCGCATCATTCATAGTATTTTCTCCGTAGTTATATAATACGGCTGTAATAAATTTTATGGCCATATAATTTCTTTTTATTGATTAAATACGTCCCACTTGCCCCAATTGGGAATAACGGAACGTTATAATAGTGAAATTTAGGGCAGTAAATACATGTCCACTGTGTTCTGATTATTTTTGTGTTGAAAGTAACCGCAGGCTGTATTTCTCATGTCATCGCAATGTGTTTAATAACCTTACTATCGGCAATACTAGTATTAATCATACGTTTTAATATGCACTTTTTCATTTGGCTTTGATCTTTGTGTGCTAGAAACAGTTGAACAGACTAAAGGTGTTATTTCCAGTGATGAAAATATTCTCTACATAGTTTATGAACTTCAAAGAGTGAAGGTCATTAAATAAATAGGGATTCGTTAGTGTGTTCGTCTAAGTCAGCGGTCATCAGCACAGTGCACCCTCGGGCTAGCGTCTCTTACCCGCAACCACTTTAATGCATCCGTGGCTGCTGGCGGGTATGCAGTACTTCAGTGGCTGGGTTTCGTTTGTGTCAGAAATTACGTAATTTGTTAGTGGAATACATCAATAGTAGCTTAATGAAGCACACAGTGTTCACGTATGCATTCAAATAAGCATATTTTATTTAATCAATAAATACTTAGTATGTTCGTTTATGTCAATGACTTAAAATATGTCTCTTCTGAATTTGAGGGCTCCAGTGAAAGAAGGGGACGAGCTACAAATTCTCATGGGCCTATGTAGAAATCTCATTATTTCACTGGGATTTTTACCTTTCATCTGAGCCCAAGACTAAATAATATGAATAATTACAACCGGAGATAGATCCAAGGCATTGGTACAAATGATTTTTGAAAAATTTCGTAATTTAATATCTGCCGAAATTAGTTTTCTAGATATACACGGATAAAATTTATTTTAGAGTTAAATGTGCTCGAAAAATTAAAACAAAACAAAAAAAAAATTGGAGATAACAATATGAAATCTTCATAGGGTTGAAGTGGAATGGTTCTTGTGCTAGAGCAGGTAAATGAAACAAGTCAGCATCAGTCCGTATAATAATAATAATAATAATAATAATAATAATAATAATAATAATAATAATAATAATAATAATAATCTGAGAATTTAAGAATTATTACTATATTATTAATTTTAGGACTCTTGTTTTAATTACCTAAGTTCATTGGAAATGACGTAAATACGAATCAAGACACACAATATTCGGCATGGCACGAAATTTTTGTGTTTCTACGTCATATCATAAAGTTACAAAACACCCAACGTTTTAGAGTTATGTGTCAGCTTCATAATCGGGGAAGATTGTTAATTATTATTATTATTATTATTATTATTATTATTATTATTATTATTATTATTATTATTATTATTACTACTACTACTACTACTACTACTACTAGGCCTACTACTTACTACCAAGAGTTGTTGTTCTGGACTGGAGTCCAGTCGTGGACAATAGCTCTTGGTAACGTATGTCAGCAGGTCCTCCTCTTCTTGACTTTTTTGAAGATGAATTTTCCATGCGGTTGTGAACTCTTGGATTTTTATTCATCTCTGATAAGAGGCATCCCGCGACGTAACTGCGTGGTCTAGAGCTTCGTGCCTTGGACCAGTAGTACTGTTCGAATTCTCATTCGGAAAGAAATTTTCTCATGAAATTTGTGCCAGTATAGGCCTATATGGGGGATCATTGCCCGCCTACTGTCCATCCGAGTGGTTATGTCGCATCCCGGTTTCCCCCATCCGTTTCTGCTGGCCCTCTGTAAAGACTTGTGACTAGCTAGCTAGTCTTGATATTTCCTGAAAACATTTGCCGTTCGGAATTGGACTTCTAGTAATATTATACAACTGTTAATATAATTTAAAGAAAAGGGCCCCGTTAAGTAACTGTCACGTGATTTTCCTCGTTTCGATGACCCTACGCGTAACCACTCGGATAGTACAAAAAATAAATTATATTTTATTTAACGGCGCTCGCAAATGCCGAGGTTATATCAGCGTTGCCGGTGTGCCGGAATTTTGTCCCGCAGGAGTTCTTTTACATGCCAGTAAATCTACTGATATGTGCCTGTCGCATTTAATCACACTTAAATGCTATCGACCTGGGCCAGGATCGAACCCGTAACCTCGGCACAGAAGGCCAGGACTCTACCGAGTCACCCAGGCCGACCGAACAGTAGAGCATCGTGATAATTTGCGGATCTGGTAGAGAAATGTTGTTCTGTAAACAAACTAAAACGGCTGGAGGGAATCTCCGTGCTGACCACATTTTACCACTGCACTAGTTGGATGACCGTTCATTCCTATTGCAGTATACGGATGTCAGGCCAGCAATCGGCTGGCCCGCATTGCCGTCATGGAATGTCGCACCACAGAGGGAAAAGTATTATGCAAGAACAAAAAATCTTGCGTAGCTGGAAATGACATATTTCGCAATCTAAACAGACAGCAGTATTGCTGAACGCAATACGACACAGCAAATTGATTGATATAAAAAATAATACCTAGTGTAAGTGTATTTACATTTTATGTAGGAACGCTCGTCACGTGACTATAAAGTATTGCCTGTTGATTCTTTCAGGCAAGAGCTACTGTTTGTCATTCTTGTTATGGTTAAATAAACAGTAGTGGCGCGTGACTGAGCAGTAAGAAACAAACTTTTGTGACGTACAGTGTGTCTTATCAGTACACAACAACCGCAGTTGTTAATCCGATGATATCACAGCTTTCGTCTAGACTCTGTTCTAGATAGCCACAGACACTAAGGAAATGATTAAGACTTGTCAATATTTTAGAATTGAAAATATAAGCAAACCAAGATAAAATAATAATAATAATAATAATAATAATAATAATAATAATAATAATAATAATACTCATCCTATCCTCAGCATCCTTAGTAGTTGAATTCATGGTAAAGGAGAAATGCCAGTAATAACACTCAGACAAATTTGAGATTTTTAAAATGCTTACCGTGTACTAAGGCTGGCCCTATGAGTGCGCCGATGGTAGATAAAGTATTTTTACCTGGACACATGCGGCAATATTTTTTTAATGATGGTTATGATTAACTTATTATTGATTTAAAAGTTTGACTTCTTCCGAATAGAAACACTGTTGAGAACGGTGTCTTTTTAAGAGCTGCAAGTCGTTAGCGTGCTTCATTTAAAACACAGGCGGGCAAAATGTGTGTTGCTACACAAAACAAACTCTGTGATCGCCGTGAAGTCAGGCTACCCTCCAAGCAAAAAACAAAATCATCCGTAGGTATCAGTGCTATATTTCTTGTTCTCTCCACCTTACACAGGGCTAACACGGCTTCGAAGCTGGGTACCTGGTTCTAATGAAGTGCACTGGTAGCAACATGAAACAAGGGGACATGAGATAGTTACTCTGCCTGCCATTATAAATTCACTTCGATTAAAGTCCCCAATTAAAAAAAAAATAATAAAAATTGTCATTTTGTTGTCATGCAGGCTGCATCAATTGTTCCTTATATTTTGCCCGCGTCTGCTTTAAAATTTGAGATTTCTGTCTTAGGTTTGCAATACATGAATAAATCAGGACCCCAGGCAAAATTTTCCCCTCATTTCCCGTCCATGTCGAATTTCAATTCTGTTCTGGTAAAATGAACGATTCACGGGAAATCCTGACGAACATTACATTGACCTTCCAAATTCGACAGACCTCTCAGATATTCGCTTATGTATCTCCGACGTATAAAATGAATGTTCTAGGTAGGTATACAAAAAAACACATCGCACTTTTCGTTGGTCATCCATCTTGTACAATTAATTTTAACAATATTATTGCATTTGTTCGATTGTTACTCGTCTTTTGTTTCTTTCAGTGCCTCAAACTTACAGACGAAAACTTCGAGAGTTTTATGGTCATCCGGCACCAATATTACATTTCTACCTCTATTCATTCAAAAAATATATAATCCTCTTAAACCCCACCATGACTTTTGGGACACAACGTATAAAAAGTTGGTAAATGTAAAGAAACTATAATAGGCCCAGTTCATGCTGCAGTACAGTACAAGAATTTGAAGACAAAGTTGACAATTTTTTGCATCAGGATTTTTAAATATTCACTTCTTCGAACCCATGTAATACATTTCATGCAGTGTAATGCTCAGCAAGTGAAACATTTTCTTGTGCTTTCTCATCGCCTTCACCATATCAACAGCCTCTTTGAGCCACATTCTTCGCCGTCTGAAGCTCCCGAGAGGCTCCTATGTTATCTTCTTTGAATCCTCAATTAGATTTATCCAAAGTATGTTTAATTATTTAATTTTCCCATAAGGGCATAGCTTTTCCTTCAGCTCTTCCGCTGTTAACTATTTCAGAGTTCTTTTTATGAGTGAACTATTATCTGGCCTTATTACATGTCCGTCTGACTTTGATCTTTATGATTTTATATCAAGTTATTACGATGTAGCCTATGTCCACCTATTCTTTAGTTCGTGGAGCTCCTTGTGTTGTTTTAATTTCGACACTCCACTTACATCAACTGCTTCAAATACAGTTCTCAATGCTTTTCTTTCAAATACGCTAATGTTCTTATCTGTCTTCGTTAGGCCCGAAGTTTATATACATATGTTAGAATTGGCGTTAGTAGTGTTTTTTTATATATATTATTGTTTTATTTTGTATTGTCAATACTCTTTATTTTAAGTGTTTTCGTAAGCTGTAGTAATATTTATTTACAGAGAAAATTTTCTTTTTAATTTCATCAGTAATACCGTAGATATTATTGGCACTTGTAACTAATTCTAAGTATATACAACTTTCAACAACATACTTCTGACCCACTGTCAATAAAAGGCATGACGTCTTTTTCTATGCGGCTATTTATTCTAAATTATTGGACAGGTTTCGTTCAAATTCAGTTAACTATAAGCCATTTTGTCCAGAAATGATCCACATAAAATATGATTTGAAGTAAAAATTAATGAATCTGCATTTTATGATAATAGAGCCCTCGGGTATCGATCTTCGAAAAAAATTTCATATATATATATTTTTTTTTTCCGAGTTTCCTTGTTTCCTACGGCATCTTGATAATTCTCCATGTTGATTCGTAAGTCTAAAACAGTCATAAAACATGCATGAAAAACCAAGCCTCCAACTTTGGTAAAATGTCTGAGAAAAAATATAAGCTATGTGTTGCGTCAAAATAATTTGAATATACACTTATCTCGCTTTCTTATCTACTCTGCTTTTTAATCGAAATTCAGCGTAAGGTAGAAATGGAAAAAATTATGTTCAGAATCCATAGGGAATAAGGAGGGGACAACGTTCTTTTACTTGGCATAAATATACGACACGAATCCCACAAGTTCACTTCTTTTTCAGAGGAAGCTACGCTAAAGATTTTATCGTCCTTCAAAATCCATCGTCTGTAGCTGGGTTTTTAAAGAGAGAACTTGGCTAGCATGGTAACTAATATCGTATCGCAGGTGACCCATCTGATATCACACGTGACCTCATTAAGTAGTGCCTTTGAATTCTCGTGAAACATCTGTTTGTTGTAAACTTATCGTAAATTATTCAGTTCAGTAAATGAGTAACATTTTAATCTGCATCATATTTGCAGAAATGAAAGTGATTCAATTCACATTAGCAGGTAGGCTAATGGAATTAAGTTCAGTTATACAACTATGACAAATACGAATTATAATTAAGTGTTAATGAAAAACGTTCATTGGGAAAATAAAGCAAGAAAAAACAGCACAATTCAATGCGAAAATAATTGTACGAAATCAAATATGCACTATGATGTTTGGCTGTATTAATTTATTCGGACTAGGCCTATTTTAACAGTAATTTCAAAACCCACCGTGTTGTGAATTCATATCAACAATAGGCCTGTGACTTCATTAATGGTAGGCCCTACTTCATTTCGGTTCATTAAGAAATGGCAAGGAAAATTATTTAATACCAGTGTGATAAATATATTTCTATATTTTCAGTGTTCTATATGCTGTGGCGTTCAAAGTTACGCACTCACATTTTATCCGTAATAGGGAAGAGAAGATAATCTCATTCATAGAAATTCTACCCGATATTTGTCATTTATACCCATGGATACCACGTGACCATGAAGGCTTGCAAGTTGTGAATATTTAGTTTTGACAAACTTGTGGTTAAGCTTATTAGGCCACCGGCATAACTCAGCTTATCTGAACTCTTGCTTCGAGGCTGCGCTCGGGCGTGGGTTCGAATCTCTTATTAGGCTAGATTACCGTATTGTGTATTTTCCGAGGTTTTCCCCAACTCTAAGACGAATGTCAGATGATCTCTTGGCGATTTTTCGGACTCAGTTCACCAAATAAGCTACAATCTCTCTGTTATTACTTTCACTGGAGCTGAATTTGAAAAGTATGTATAGGCCTAGCAGTAGAAATATCCTCATGGAGCTTAAATAATATAATACAGCAATAATAATAATAATAATAATAATAATAATAATAATATAATAATAATAATTATTATTATTATTAAAAAAATTAGAGACTAAACAAAATATATTAAAATTTTTAAATAGAAGTAGGCCTGTGGGGAAAAACATAAAGATGAAACGCTAGATGCTTTAAGCCAGTGGTCGTCAGCACTCGCTGAAATGGGTAGAGTGCATAGGGGATAAGGAACTCTGCTCCGCCCTGCACAAGGAATAGAGAGACAGCATATCCGCTAGCAGCGACGATTGCACGCTAGGGCTCTGTCTTGTCCGCGGGTAATAGACGCTAGCCCGATAGTGCAGTGTTTTGATGACCGCTGCTTTAAACGATAGACTTACGTCTCCAGACGGTGTCATTTAAGCCTTTCTGGGTTCTGCATATCTGGCAGCATGCAGAATTCCATTTCTGAGGTGAAAATACCAGCAAGACTGAAATCATTATCTCCGATGATAGAATGATAGGAGAGGTTGAATGTTAGAGTTTATGATAGCAGCTCTGTTGCAAATGCATACAGTGTAATAACAATTAAAAATACAATTTTAGCCCAGGTTAAAACAAAAGTAAACGTTTCGAAGTTCTTTCAACACTAGCAGTGTTACTGCATATATTGGAATCTTTTGGTCATATCAGCTCAAACAAGAAATGGCGTGTTTTGAATTGGTCATGAAAGTCGGTGACAGAAGGGAGAGTTCTCTCTACTGTTAATAGCTTGGCCTAAAAAAAAAAAGTGAGTATTCATCAATACCCTTTCAGCGCTTTATCCTGGGGGGGGGGGAGAATTCCGCTATCCATATGGAAAGAAAGTGAAAGATAAAACTATGTAGGCCTCTATTATAAAATGTGTCATTCGCCTAAGGTAATAAAATTTTCCCATCTTACATTGCACACAAAATATTTCTTTTGTAATCCAGGGGAAAAAACAGATTTCAGTTAAATTGTATGCCTTTAGTAGTATAGTGCTTTTCACATACGAATTGGCCAGTCGCGCGGCGGATCTGGCTGCGGCAACCAGAGCTCTTACTCTCGAGCAGTTAGATAAAATATACAGTATACGCAACTGAAACCACTAACTTTGTGATGCTTCTCACAATTACAGCTGAAATTACAATAAGGACACATCTTATGTATGGTTTCAATTTTAACAATTTGGTAGCTTGCCAGGCTGAAGTCATTGAAATTGAGGTTTCCTATGCACGACAATTTTTTAGGAGAATGTCCTAATCGTTCTCAAACTTCTCCAACTTTATCCTCAGTAAGCACGCGCCGCTTTACACTTCGCTTTTTATTGAAAATTGAACCCGTTTTCATAAATTTAATGTATTTACAAGTTTTCGCACGGGTTCTTGCTTGGAGGACGCATACCTGAGAATTCTGTTAAAAACCGCCATCTAACTTCTCTGCAAGATGATGTAATTAAATTACGAATCGTACAAATCTGTTGCTTTAATGTGTACTTGTCTTGTGGCATTCCAAATCATTTGTAACACGTAAACACTCAATCATTTTCGAACTCAACACAAGCTTCGGTAAAACTGAGGAACTAACCAAAGTAAGCCAAGGTCGCGGAGTTGCAAATCGGATCACAGCTCTGCCGTGGCGCGTCGAGCGTCCGACCGGACAACTCGTACGTGAAAAACACTGTAGTACAGTAATTAGTTAAAAAATTCCCATGATAAAGCCCTTCGTATAACGTATTTTCTGTCCGCACCTGTGGAGTAACGGTTAGCGCGTCTAGCCGCGAAACCAAGTGGCCCGGGTTCGATTCCCGATTGAGGTTTTCCCTCAACCCAATATGAGCAAATGCTGCGTAATTTTCGGTGCTGGACCCCGGACTCATTTCACCGGCATTATCACAATCATCTCATTCAGATGCTAAATAACCTGAGATGTTGATAAAGCGTCGTAAAATAACCTACTACGTATTTTCAACTATAAGTGGCTATATTCGAAAATATTTGCTCATTCCAGGACTAAGATATTAGAACCAGTCTTCGAAAGGTTGTGATTTCTTTTTTCATTACCTCTTTCCCGGGGGTAAAAGGCGGTCAGAGCGTGGTGCCGACCACACCACCTCATTCTAGTGCCGAGGTCATGGAAAGCATGGGGCTCTACCTCCATGCCCCCCAAGTGCCTTCATGGCATGTGACGGGGATATCTTTACCTTTTAGAATTGCAATGGAAGTTCATTACCTACAATGCATTCAGTACCTCTTCCAAACGAAAATTAAGTTTAAAATCGATAGAAATAGGCAAATGTTATTTTTAACCAGTTTCCAACTCTTCTACTTGTCAACCAACCGATTGCTCATTCAAGTGAAAATAACTGAGGACAGTTCCTCTCTAATATCTTGAATTTTGGCGCTCTGAAGCGTTCTACCTCCGCTCAACTTCAAGACAAAATGGAATGAGACCTCTGCCATTGGTTGAATAGCAATTATACTTCTCCTCTACCGGCAATGTTTACGTCGCCTGTCAGACATTATGGAACGAAATATAGGTTGAGAGTTACGCGCAATAAATCGTAAAAGGTCGCAGTGCTGTGTCATAGTGCCCCCTCTCCCGAAATTTCATTCCTGTAAATATAAAGAGCGTTACACATAGGAGTCTGAAATCTTGCTGTAATCTTATTTCCAAGAAGTCACAAGTATTAATGATATGGTGTCATCCGTGGCGCTGCAGCCCATGAAGGGCCAAGGCTGACATTCGACTCCTGGCCTCACGTCCACACGCTTCAGCAGAAGTGAACAATCATTCAAACAATAAGGGGGTGAGGCGTGGTCAGCACGAGATCCCCTCCAACTGTTACAGCTGGGTTTCTAAACCGGATTTCTCTATCTGTTGTAGCTCTCCCAATTCATCACAATGCTGGGTGGACACGGGTCCCATACATAGGGAGAAAATTCATGAGAAAATATCTTCCTCATGAAGACTCGAACCAACGCTCATTCGTAACACAAGTCCAGACATGATGTCTACACTATGACGTGGGACTTAAATTTCTAGATAGAATTATATTGTGAAACATTATGATCCTAATAACATTATAACCTTACATTAATTCGTTGATTTTATAATACGTTTGAAAATATCTTTTCAGTTAGTATTTTTCTACTTTTTATTGAAGGTTTTAGGGAGTTGCACTTGATCTGTACTTTACAGCATCCTCTGAAATCTCATTTTAGGCTATGCTCTTTGAATGCAGAAGGTTTTAGTGTTTGTAGTTCCAGACTTCTCTCCCTTTAAATCGCTGTTTTGCTTCCAGTTTTGATGAGTCAATGTTTGTTCGCTTTTATGGGGGGAATATATCGGCTTTCTTTTAAGAGCCTTGGGCCTCATAAAAGCGAGTGTTGAGAGTTTCGATCGGCAGTCGAGAAAAGGAAACCAACAAATTGCGAGCGAGTCTTCTCTGTTCCTCCTCAGATTGATCTTCCCAGCTCTTTAAATCCAGATCGTTTGTTACTGGCGAATGGCATCGTTTCAGTTACAGCATACTTCAAAGCATTGGTAATGGTTAACTGTAACGACTTCTGACAATCGCACCAAATAAACATTGCCACCTTCTGTACGTATGACTGTGAACAATCGAAGCCGAGTGGAGTTCAGTCAAACACTATCATCTGAGTCAATTAGAGGACGATATCGTGCTAATTCTCAATTAAGTGATTCTCATCGTATGTCTGTTCATTATCAGAGTGAAAAAAAAATTAACCCTACAATATAGGGAATGGCATATAATTAATATGAAAAAATGTTATCAGGAAAACACTGAGCGTAGTCTCACTGAGTTTTCCCCTCTTTTCTCAATTGTCTTTCTATTATTCTCTTTTCTCTCGTTTCTATCCAATCCCACATCCGTTTTTGCCATTTTCTAGTTTCTCTGCCTTCTCTATTTTCTCCGTTTACAGTTTTCTCTATCTTATCCGTTTACGCCTTTCACTCCATTTCCGGTCATGCCTTTCCCTCTTTTCTCCATTGACGCCTTTCTCTCTTTTCTCCGTTCACGCTTTTCTTTCCTCCTTTTACTCCTTTCTCCGTTTAGGTCTTTCTCCCTTTTCCCCGTTTACACTTTTCTCTCTTTTCTCCCTTTACCCCTAACGCCTTTCTCTCATTTCTGCCTTTACGCCTTTCTCTCTCTTCTCCCTTTATGCCTTACTCTCTTTTCTCCGTTTACACCTTACGTCTTTCTCATTTTTCTCCCTTTTCTCCTTAATACTCTCTTTTCTCCGTTTACACCTTACTACGTCTTTCTCATTTTTTTCCGTTTTCTCCTTAGTACGTCTTTCTATCGTTTCTCCCCTTATGCCTTAGTACGCCTTTCTCCCTTTCCCCGTTTACGATTTTCTCTCTTTTCTTCCTTTACTCCTAACGCCTTTCTCTCGTTTCTCCCTTTACGCTTTGCTCTCTTTTCTCCGTTTACGCCTTACGTCTTTCTCATTTTTCTTCGTTTTCCCCATAGTACGTCTTCCTATCTTTTCTCCGTTTATGTCTTAGTACGCCTTTCTCTTTTTTCTCCGTTTGCTCCTTACGCCTTTCTCTCTTTTCTCCATTTAAGCCTCTTTCTCTTTTCTCCATTTACGCCTTTCTCTCTTCCCTCGTTTACGCTTTTCTCTCTTTCCTCCGTTTACGCCTTTCTCTTTTTCCTCCGTTTACGCCTTTCTCTCTTTCCTCATTTACGACTTTCTCTCTTTGCTCTATTTAAGCCTCTTTCTCTTTTCTCCATTTACTACTTTCTCTCTTTCCTCGTTTACGCCTTTCTCTCTTTCCTCTGTTTACGCCTTTCTCTCTTTCCTCCGTTTACGCCTTTCTCTCTTTCCTCGCTTACTCCTTTCTCTCTTTCCTCGCTTACGCCTTTCTCTCTTTCCTCGCTTACGCCTTTCTCTCTCTCCTCCGTTTACGCCTTTCTCTCTTTCCTCCGTTTACTCCTTTTTCTATCTTTCCGATTTACGCCTTTATTTTTTTCCGTTGAGGCCTACGTCTTTAAATCTCTTCTACGTTTATGTCTTCAACTTCCTTCGCATTTTCTGTTTTTCTTTTCTCCTTTCTTTCGCCACTTTCGTCTTTTCCTGCTTTCTTCCTCCTTCTTCTCCCATTCCTCATTTGTGTCTGTCCAGCGAAAAGAGAATAAAATTGTTTGTATCAGAAAGAGATTTTACATGTATTGATAGTTTTGAGTTTAGGTAAAATTTAGTGATTGATATTAAATAAAGTACTAGCTATTATTACTACACCTCCGAGGATAAATTCTTAATCTCTTGTTGAGTTGAGCTTAGTCATTCTGAAGATACTAACGGAGGGAAAAGTTAATTCTGTCTTATATCGAACGCACCGACCACATAGACTTGGCCAAGAGGGCTTAACTCTTAATACGCGTTTCCGTGCTTTGGTGTTCTGTATCATGCTGTCAGTTAACAAGACCAGCATCCGACAGTCTGACCATTGGGAAACCTTATAATACCTTGTAATAAGCTCTATTGTTTCCTTTCCCCTTATCTCATGCAACAGCGTGATGGATGTTTGGTCAAGGTACAGAAAGTTGTAGTCTGAAGTCCATGTCAAAGATAAGACACATAAGTTCATGTACTGCATGGAAGATAAAATCTCGAAAACATGAGTTCACTTATGACAAACTGAGAGCTGTGCATAACAATGTGTTTCTAGTGAACTATTTTAATTTTTGTAGAAATATTTTCACTGAAGTAAATTCTCATTCATAAATATATTTTACATAATTGTTGAGATTTACAGATAATTTATGTATATTATTGTTATTATTGACATCGTCATAATCATCATTGAACTATCTGGACAAAGTCTTCACTGGATCAATTTACAGGTGAGAAACAATCGAATTACCTTACTAGGAATTTTGCTAACATTTCTAGGATTGCAGCCTTTTGGATAATAATAATAATAATAATAATAATAATAATAATAATAATAATAATAATAATAATAATAATAATAATAATCCATAACAGTTTGTGTCTTCAGTCCTTACTGATGTCACAGAGCAGTTTAATTTCATAATCACCGGATTAAAATTTTTGTATTTCGGTTTCTTTTCTTTGCACAAAATTCGTGTCTGAAGATGTTAACCTGTATGCTGTTAATTACATTTGGCATGTTGCCAGAATTCCTCTTTCTTTCAGCACCCTTTTATTTCATGCTAATAATAATAATAATAATAATAATAATAATAATAATAATAATAACAATAATGATAAACAAAAAATAAAAGTAGGCTTTCTGATGACACAAAAATGTAGTACAAGAGAGAATCTTACTTCATTTGTGGAGGACCAAATCATAGGATTCCTTGTTCGTTCATACATAAAATCGAAACCTCTCCTAGTTAATGGATGCGCTGATCTATAGCGGAAACTTCAGGCTATTGTTATAATTAAAACTGCCATTCAAAAAAATCAGGGACCCAAAGTTTTGAACATGGATCTTTAAAGTCAACCGTTACAATTCCGTTAACCTTTTTCTCCACTTCCTGTTGGTTAATGCTATAAATGTACCAGAAACAGATCACGACTCCTTTGTTTTTTCCAGAGTCTCTTTTTAAATAATGACTGTTAACATGTAGAGTACGCATAGAGGTCAGAGTGGCCGGGAGTTGGCGAAAACTGGTCAGATTGAAGCAGTTTGCGGCGTGGGAAATAACTTCTCAAGACGAAGGCTAACTAGAAACTAACGCATACTTGAGCCGCTTTCATGTTCAATCAATCGAGATTTTATCTAAGGCGATAGAAGTTAGTTCACCACTACTTCTTGGAGCTTCCAGCCTTTCAGAATGCCAAGCATGAAGTCTCGGATCTTTTCCTTGTTTTTCTCAACCTGATAACTAGCCGAACAGAATGAAACTACCTTGTTGTGGGATTGCAAAGATGCTGGCTCTACACTTACTACAATACAGAACGTAACAATGAAAACGGAGGAAAAAAATACCCATGTCCTAAAAGGGAACTTTCCACAGCATCAGATTGAATCCCCCTCTGAAAGTTTGTAAAAGAGTGTAACTGAAGATAGGATGTAAAAGATAGCTCACGTGCTTAGCTTGACCCCCTGATCACATAGCCTTATATCAGATTGCCCATTCCCAAATTTTGAAATGGCAACATAAAAAGAGAACAACCACCAGAGCTTCCACTGCCGAAAAGGAATTTTTTGGTAACGACCGCTAGATGCACGTACAGTTACAAGTTGTTACCACAGTCTAGTATATAGTCACGAAGCTCAATATGTAATAAATATGCATCCATAGATAGTTGCTAACCACTAGGATCGCTACTATCGCCTCATTACAGACAATGCGAAATAGTACCTGTCCAGTCTATTGTTCCTAGCAACCTCACAACTCAAGCTTCGTGACTGGTATATACTAGACTGTGCTGTTACTTCATTCAATTCCATAAGGGTTATAACGTGACTACTTTTCCAGTCGGTAGATGACAGCATAGTGAAATTGATAAAAGTTCTCTTGGAAGTCCGTAAGGCTAATTAGTCTGTTATGTGATCAGAAGTTGACCTCGGCACAGAGGGGAGGTGATGCGACCAGTAGCACTCTTCGGTAGCCTTTGTATCCCCGGAGAGAACCGATGACAGGGAGTTTAGCTCACCCCGGAAGTTAGGACAACGACGAGAAAAATCCCGTCACCACCCGGATCCGTTGCTCTGAGCTGCTACGAATCCCAGATGGGAGTAAGTAGTATTTTATTTAACGACGCTTTCAACTGCAATAACAATATAATAAACATGTAGGAATCTGTGTATAAGGAGGGTATAGCAGCATTGCAGATCCTGTGGGTAGTGTGAGAATCTCAGGTGGGGAGGATTATGTTGAGAAATAGATTGTTTCAGAATAATCCTAGTTTAATTTCTATGTCAGACTATGGACGTTTTAACAACCTGCGTACATATTAATAATTAAAAATTGCAACATTATTTCCAATCGAAATGAGATGGGTTGTCAGAAATGCTTAATTTAAATCACATAATAGTTATTTTTTAAAAGATCTGACTTAAAAGAACAAGATGAAAGAGTGAATTCGTTACAGAGGCAACAAAATAAAAGTTATTGTAGTGAGTAACCCATGCCGTAATTCCTATTCACAATATGGAAATTGTGGGATATGGGTTATGTTACGCGAGTCGCTAAGGCAAATTAAAAGAATGCTGCATTGTGGTAATGCATTACTTTAATGGAATTCATATCGAATTTGTTAGATTTGAAGTGTAGATTGAGACGAGATCGGACGGTCAGTCGTTTAAAAAATGTTAACATTGTGTTATCAGGTTTTATGTCCGCGTAACTCGATGCATAAAGGCATTAGTTCGAATCTCTGCACTTCACGTTTTCTCTTATCGTATTATTTTGCTATGTTTATTTTTTCATATTAGCAGGATATTGATATTCTTACTGAATTTCACACTTCTAATCATTCATAACTTCTGGGTTAAGTTTCTTAAGTTAGTGTAGGCTAGGTCTAAGTAAGCTATGTGTGTGAGAATTAAATAAAAGAATAGGTTCTGTCAGAATCATGTTAAAGTAAAGATTCAATCAGCAGTACAAAATAATACTTAAAGCAAGGAAAAAAAAGTTGGAGAACTGAAATTCAAACAGAATTTCCTCGCATAATGATATAGGTACATAATTTATAGATTATATGCCGCTGACTTGTCGCATATCAGCTGTAATTTACCGGTAGATATTACTCGACTAAGGCCAGTGGAGTCCTGCAGCCCAGAGCCGTGGCGCTACTGCTTCTGCGTTTGTAATACCGCATCGCGATAGTTCACATTACGCCCGCGGCTCCACTCGTCTTGGTCGAGTAATACTCATAAAACTTGACTGTTTTGAAAAGCCATCTTTTGGAAACAGGACCTAATTTTTAGCCTATGGTACAGATGTTTGGATCTGGTCTACAAACTCTACAATTTGGTACGATTGTCATTGAAGTATCGCATTTCCAAGTAGCTACCTGACATTAGAATGTTAATGCCCATGAATGTGCCAGTATAAATGCCTACTCTGGTAAAGTGTGTTGTATACTGAACTGAAGCAATGGTAACTCAAACCGGGAAATATTTCTGACAGCGATATTAGAATGAGTCAGTTTTAAGGGGGTGTACGTATAGACCATTGTTCCAGATTAAGTAAAACATGAAGCGTAGGATAGAGTTACGTGCATAGTAACTAATGAGTCACGTTAGCAGTCTTCTGCTAGCTACTGAATCGTTAGTATTTTCAGCTTAGCAACATTATAGTAATTGGACATCAATATTGAGTGCACATACAATTTTATGATTATACAATAAAGCAAGTAAAATTTTCAACCAATTACGTGACTTTACATTATGTTTTTACAAAGCAATACAACTTACAGGACGTGTTAATGTAACAATCTAGCCGTGTTCCTTTTTAATCTATAAATAATTTCATGAAATTTAATTAAACATTCATAACGTTAAGAACGTCTTCCGCATTTTAGCTTGTTGCTATGGATATCTTTGCGTTTATTAGATGTTACAAGACATTTAATGTAATGTACGGATATTTGCGTGTGGAGTTATGATTCGCCGCTGCGCCACAAATAGCTTTTGAGTCTACAAATTTAGCGGATTTGGTTTGTTGATAGCGGAGAAATGTAAGCTGTAATATTCCATACGGGCTGAATATGTCTGTTTTGTGCTGTATTGTGCTTCGGATTTTCGTCATGCTAATCTCAGGAGATCCCGCTACTTGTAAATGTGTAATGTTTGGTAAAGAAACTGAAGTTTGTAATTTAAAACTAAGTCTCAATATTCGTAAAGTTTTATGAAGCAATAATAGCTACATCTCGTTAGCCTATATGAAAAATGAGATCTCAGTATAATGTTTTTTTAGCACATTGCTAATGCGCATCCAATTTTAATATGTACTGAAGGATATTTCGCGGACAGTGTTACGCAAACATAACCTGAGGTTTATTCAAGGTGTTGGTTGACGCTGGTCGGAAATTGAAGTTGAAAGCACTGTGACGTAAAACGCAAACATAGAGTTGGTGCGATCGGGACTTCAATAGAAGCAGACGTTCCGGCACAATATCGAATTAATTGTGTGCAATTTCCTAAGCTCTGTGTTTTGGTGTTTAGGGTAAACATTGCTAATTTCCTTTTCATTCCGCGACTCTCGCTTACTCTGTTTGTAGTTGTCATTCCATAGTTCTCACATTGCGTGAACTTCACATTTTATCATTTCAAAAATTGCGTAGGACGTTAAAAAAAAGGAGGAAAGTAAAAGAGATAGAGTATTTTGTACCAAAGAATGAGTATTATTAAGAACTGGGTTTTTACTATATTGTGATAGATTGTCGAATGCATTCTCCTACCCACTGCTATCGCAACGAAATAATTGATTTCTGACGTCTCTAGTGAAGCATGTGGAAGATACAGGGCTTGAATCCCGCTTGGGCTATTTATCGATTGATTTTTTAAATATTTTCCTTTCTAATGTGAAGCAAATATCAGGTAACTTCATACAGAATTCTAAAGTTCATCTCGCTGTCACAAATTATACAGAGGCTATATAACCGCGCAGTTGATATAGCGTCATTAAATAACCGATTAACCTAATAGAGTTAGAGTTCACTGCATACACGCATATCATGAAGAGTGGATATACAGCTCATGCATTTTGTCAAGACACTCGCGATGCGCAGTAGGGGAACAACGTTTCTGTGGAGGGGATAGGAGTAGAAGAGAAGGTCGGGCGTGTGTCTGCCGAGTTCAAGGCAAAGGCTGACCCATTCCCCTATAATTCGTAAGTAGACTCATCCGATCTCGTGAGCAGCTCTCTAGGAAGAGTGGGGGAGTGTGTGGACATAATGCATGAACTGTAGGTAGAAATGAATGTATAAATTTAAGTGAGAGCATAAAACTAGGAATTCCGAAATCTTTATTCGTGGATTGTGTTGTAAGGGAGAACTTGCGAAAGCAAGGACTGGGGTTAATTTCAAATAGGGCATAAAAGCTTTCGATATGTACTAAATGCCTACTACATTAAGACCTATTTTCCCTTCGAGAGAGAGAGAGGCCCGTTTGTACTTTCCTTTGGACTTCTGCATTTATCTTTTTAGGGTATTTTGAAAGTGTGGTTGGGTGTGTTCCATTCCCGTTTGAGTTGATTACCTGATGGGGGTTTTTCGAGTTTTTCATAACTGTAAGGCAAATGTCGGGGAATTCTCGACCATATGTCGACATATACTATCTCGCTGTCACCAATTCCATCGACGTTAGTACCTAGTTAACAGAGCGTCATTAAATAAATAACTGCTGTTGTCCTTGCTTTTTGAGATTAATAAATATTGTACATTTAATGACGGCACATCTTTCTGATTATGTTGTTAGCATTGCGTGAGACTGCCGTTTTTGGAAAACACACGATAAACAAAACAAGAGACATGTAAGTACCGTACTCCCCATAGTAAAAAAAGGGAAGAATCTCTCTTCCAGGAAATATAATCCGATTTCACAGAAATCGTACACGGACGCTCACTTGATTTCAGCGGAGGCCTAGTATGATTTATTTCATAAATCGTGTTTGGTGATTCACACGTGAAAACGCAGGCAAGCTAGTGAATTTCCTACCACCGACACACTTCCTTGTTCGCGACGGTTCTGGGGATGATATCGATTTTAACCAATTATATTGGCACTTCTGTTCCGAGAGGTTGTCTCCATAGCAACGGGCTGTGCTGTACTAACGGGAAACATCACTAAATTATTATAATGTTAAACTAGACTGGTGTGACAAATTTGACTGCAGTGACAAAAAAACACACATACATAAATGGCAACTAAATGTTTCACCAATTTGAATGAATTATTATAATTGAATCTCAATTGCATTAAGATAATTACTTATGAGGCGAAATGTTGTGTAAACTTTGTTTACACTCTGCTCTGGAAGCTTATGAAAGTCAGTCTTGTATACGAAGTTACCTAGCATGGAAGATGGTCTGTATTCACCCATAAGTATATCACATAAATTCGATTGCATAACTGTATAATATCAGATTCCAAAGTTCAGAAAAATAAGAGGATCAGGAAACGGAAACACATTTGTGTATATCATATTACACTGTAAGTGCCTTTTTATTGTAATCGAACTACAGAGTGGGCGGATTCAAATCCTTCGTGTAGGCTACTGTGGCCACTGTTTGATCTTTCATGCGTACTGAATCTTCTGAGGGAAGAGGGAAGAGTGAAATGAGGTAAGAGAATCTTCCAGGTGGATTTATAGGGGGAGATACCAGGGAGATAGACTTCACAGGTCCCTAAACTTCACCACATTCTAATAATACGAGTACTAACCTCATATACTAGAAATACTGTCAGCTTGATGCACCGAACTAGTACAGCTACTTGATCAATAGTTTTAATCTGGCTGATTATCATCAGCTGTCATTACCTACGGCATTATGCCCCATCCTTTTCTGATCATGATATAAAGAGAAATATGAAATGAAGTGGAGGATGTTGGTAAATTAAATTTAAGAAGTTGAAGGAAACGGATGGTCCCCGGGAAGATACTCTTCTATGTTATCGAATTAGTAATATACAGGGTGTTAAAATAACGTTTACAACGTTTCAGGGATGATAGAGGAGGTAAAAACAAACTTCTGTTTTAAGTGACAAAACTTTAGCAGATGCGCCGTTTTGCCGCTAGATGGCCTGAAGGATAGATGACTTGACTTCCGTTACAGCACACACTGGTTAGTTCTGTTTGTGCACGACCATCTTGTAGGGCCTTATCTGTTGCCTAACAGTCTCCGTGGTGGTAATTATTTTGTTTTTCTACGCGACGTCCTACCAGAACTTTTAGAAAATATCCTATTGAACATCAGAGAACGAATATGGTTTCAGAATGACGGTGTCCCTCCACACTTTGATCGTCGTGTCAGGAACCACCTAAATGCTACATTATCCGATCGTTGGATTGGCAGGGGTGGGCCGGTACCGTAGCCACCTCGATCACCGGATCTAACCCCACTGGATTTCTTTTTGTGGGGAGACGTGAAACATTTTGTGTATGAGACACCGATCGATACGGCAGAAGACTTAGTTGCTCGAGTTGTTGAAGCTGCACATGTTATTAGAGACAATGTTGGCCTTTTTGAGCGTTGCAGACATTCCACAGTACGAAGGTACCAGTTGTGCAATGCCTTCAATGGACGGCAGTTTGAACACCACCTCAAAAACGACAATTTTGGTCTTGTTCTTTATGGATTATACTAATACTTATGTACACAATAAACGGCACATCTGCCAAAGTTTTGTCACTTACAAAAGATATTTGTTTTTACCTCCTCTATTATCCCTGAAACGTTGTAAACGTTATTTTTAACACCCTGTATAAAACGAAAAACTTCTGTTTTTAGAAACATGCTAACCCTCTTCTTCAATTAATTAGGATTTCTAAAATCTAAAATTACAAATCTCTGGGTAAAAAAGATATAGGCAGACCATACGGAAGATGGAAGGAATAGTGTGAAGTCTGAACAAACAATGATGTCTAAACCATAGAGTGATGACGACGAATAACACAGGAAAGAGCTTAAATTACGTAGTCTTTGTCTGCCAGATCTCAAGGATGGCAAGGAAAATTGCCTCTTCCCAAGAGGGGAAACATTTGAAATGCAGGCATATGAAGTAAAATTTCCAGAACTCCATAAAGGATGTCGCTTAAACAGATCACGTAAGTAATGGCATGAGAAATGAACGTAGAATTGTCCGTTCTTTTTCATTTTGAAGATAGTTAGAAGTTTCCTGCAGGAAGAATCGAAGTAAAACTGAGAGAAGGTAAAAAAGGAAGTGAAGTGGGAACAGCTCCGTATTGAAGCCATGGAAAAGATATTAACCTGCTGCTGCTGACTGTTCGTCCTCTTTGGATTTTTCTCCGTTGTGCGTCGTTCTGTCCCGTCTGTTAATGCAAATAATATTATACAAATTAAAACACTATATCATAAAATCATGAAACATTTGAAAAATGATTCCACTGAATATTATACGTTAATAAATTACTATTAAGTGAAAAACACTAGAAGTAATGCACAGATACAGGCATCGTGGCGGACTACAAGATGAAGTCCAGTTTCGTATACGTATCGTATAGTAGTGCAGACGAAGCCGGCATAGGGATCACGAATCCGGTACCCAAATTAAAAGGAATTATTCCGGGTCTAGCTACGAGTACGTGACGGAAAATGGCTTTCGGTTCATCTTAAAAATTTTTGTGTGCACGCACCATGCTGCGAGCTAATTGCTTCGGAGCTGCGGCACCTTTTAGCTAATAACAATTAAACACTCGACCCTCTAATTAACCCACATTCAGCACAGCAGCACATCCTGTGTTCCACGAATACTCACTCACCTCAATAGTTGTGGTAATGGAATTTGGAATAGTAACTGGAATCTTACTTCATGCTGATCATAATTGATTCGCACTATTTGTTGTGTTTATCTAGTCGTATGGTGCTATTACTACACATATTCACAATATAAGTAGACCACAAGAGTTGCTGTATTTACATAATTCGTGAGCTTACTGGAAAAAGTCCGTTAACTACATAGTAAAGCAATGGGACTTATCAATTTTTCCAGTAAGCCCAGGATATATTTGCGGACGAATCTAGTTTGATTTATTCCTTTCTTTGTCATTTTTGCCTCGCCCTTTCTTACAGATTTACAATCCAGTGCAGTGTAGAGAGGAGTGTTTTCATTTCATTTCATTTCATTTATTATATTCCATAGATCTTACATGAGCAATGAAGCTTTAAGTTGTGGAACAAGTCAAAATTTTACAATATTACAATTACAATTTTTACAAATTTTTACAATTATTTTACAATTTTTACAGTTTTACAATTTTGTAATTTTCTACAATTTTTTTTACAATATTTTGGCAAGATGTAGTGAGATGAGGTGAAGTCCGAGGATTCGCCAAAAGATTACCCGACATTTGCCTTTTGGTTGGGGAAAACCTCGGGGAAAAACCCAACCAGGTAATCAGACCAAAGGGGTGAAATGAAGTGGGGCCGAGGACTCGCCATAAACCATCCAGCTTCAGTTCGACGGCTGGGGAAAACTTCGGAAGAAATCAATGAGACCAAAGGTGACAGGTGTAGGCTACATAACTGTATCCTGTCATTTCTTTTTAAATTTAGAAATCTTGATCTTACCTTGTGACTAGCCTATGTCCTTGTTTTGACTATGCATTATGTTAAAAATTAATACACAATACTAATCAGAACATTCATAATTTAAAAAGGGCATGAATGACATCTTTATTTAAGTTAAAATGCTGATCTGAGGTCAATGGAATACAATAAATGAAATTAAATTGAAATCGGTTAACTTCTATACAAAAAAAAAAAAAAATGAAACATGAAATGTTACTTTCGTGGCACAAAATAGAGGGGCAAAAGTAAATATGTTCATTAAGAAGCATTATTCCTAAACTTATTTAATCGATGGCCTAATTTACAGTAACACTTGAATGTAATTGAGAAAAATATTTTACACATGAATATAATTGTTCATAAATGTGTTATATTTTACTTGAAAATCATCTGAGGTCAAGATCGTTGTGGTGTTAATGTCGACTATCTCTCGGAAATAATAAGAGTGTAACGTTTCACTGCACTTGATTCCAGGCAGTTGAAGTTTAAGCATGTATATTCCACACGCAATACACAAGGGTGCGCTATCATCACATTGTGGACATTTACGAGATTGGACGGATCTGTATACACAATCGTTTTACATAGTCCTATACAAATGGCATCATCACAATAGTGATAACATTGAGATTAGGAACATTGCGATGATGTTAATGGATAAGTGGTGGAATGGTGGCATGATGCACCGCAAATATATTCCAAGAAAATGTGGTACTTCGCAGTCCTACGTCACTGCAGTTTCCGCTTTAGAATAAAGTGATTGGACACAGTCTTCGGTGTGGAAAGTAAGATATTTTAGTCAAGGAACGTACTTTTTTCTTTTTACTTCTTAAATTGCCTTTGTTTCTTTCTTTCTACCTTTCAGCCTTTCATTCCTGTTTTCATTCTTTCAGTTTTTCATTGATAATCTTTCATTATTCTTTTATTTCTTCGTTTCATTTTTCTTCTTTTTTGTACGTCCTTTTCCTATTCTCCTTTTGCTGTACTCCTACGCTCCCTTGTTTCCCTTCTCATTTTCTTTATCTTTTTCGGCACTCCTACACTGTCTTTCAATCTTCCCTCTTTTTCTCTCTATTGTTCCTTCCCTTTATCTCTTCTCATATCTTTTATTTTCACTTCCTTTTGTTTCCTTTTTTCGCACTTCCTTTTTTCCTTCTCTTTTCCTCTTTCCTTTTTTATTTTCTTTCCTTTTTACTTCTTTTTACTTTTATTTACTTATTTCTTCCTTTCATTTCTGTATTATTTCTCTTCCCGTTTCTCTTTTCTTTCTGTTTCCGTTTCTTTCTACCTTCACTCATTTCTTTCTCCCCTTTCCTCTCTTATTTCTTTGCCCTCTTTTCTCTCATATCTTTCTCCCGTTTTCTCTTCTTTCTTCGCTACTCTCTCATATCTTTCTCCCGTTTTCTGTCTTCTTTCTCCCTTTTCTGCATTCCTCCCGCTCGTTTCTAGTTTTACTTTGTTTCTCTTCATCTCTTTCGTTTACCTTCCCTTTTCTCCTTTCTCTCGCTCGTTTTCTCTCCCTTCCTTGCTTTTTTTTCCTCTTCCTCTTTTTCCTTCTTCCTTTAACTTCTTTCTTCCCATTTCTATTATCTTTCCTTTCGTTTCCTTTTTTCTTTCTCTTTCCTAATTTTCCTCTTTTTCTTTTTTTCTTTCTACCTGGTTAGAGCATTCTGATTTAACACTTTTTGTCTAATTTTAAAGATTAAATAATATCAGCATTTCGGGAAGACAATGGTTAGATGGAGTCTTTTGTAAGTAGGAGAGTAAAATTGTGAATCCTGGTTGGAGCAAGTTATCTGGTTGAGGTTTTTTCCGAGGTTTTCCCTCAACTCAATATGAGTAAATGCTGGGTAACTATTGGTGCTGGACCCCGGACTCATTTCGCCGGCATTATCACCTTCAACTCATTCGGACGCTAAATAACCTAAGATGATGGATAAAGCATCGTAAAATAACCTAGTAAAAAAATTGTGAAATTACAGTTCATACCCATATTTATAAGAGGCGACTGTAATCGTTTGTGATCGTACTTTGAAGAAAAGTAGTTTGTGAATTCTACTTTGAACTTGGTCTTGTTTCTCTCTGGTTGGTGTTTGCTTCTGACTTGAAATGGTGCAGGCGTCGTCTAGTAATTGAGCAGAATGAAACGCATTCCAGAGAAGCTTCTTGTCAGTTGTCTGGTGTCAGTTATGCCCAGCCCAGACTTCGCTATTATTGTTAACCGGAACCGACTGTGTGGTAAATGAAGCTGATGAGTCAGTCTTGTTACGGGTCATCTTCAGTCCATCTGCTGTGCTGCATCTGTCCTCCGTCATCTTGATCATTCATTCATCGCTTTGGTGCAACTATAAATACCAGCACTAGCGTAATTGATGGTAAGACGATTTTCATAGTCTGTGCCGCGGATGTTGTAACAAGAGGATTTAATATCCAAACAGATTTCTGTACGTCATGAGTAGGGCCGTGACATCGGTATATTTGTATTAGTTTGAAGGTGGACACACGACGCCGGACAGAAAGTAGACAGGCAGCGGAAGCGAATTTGACACACCCCCAAGGAAGCACGTTGCGTGTTTTGTATAGGCCTACGGTTATTGCATATTATAAAATGAAGACAATACAATCATTGTATATAAGGGTTAACATCGGAAAGATCTAAAATGCTGAGGTTGAGAATAATTGTTGGAAATCATACTTTAATTGACACAAATGCGGTAAAACATGTCTGGAAATAGGCTATATTTTTTTTAAATATTCAGAGTTTTGCATTACAGTTTTGGAATTCCGAAAACGTTATTTTTGTTGTCACTTCATTGAGTAGTAGAGAACACTAACGTTTCAATCCAGTGGAATTTACGTAAATTCAGAAATTCATATTCACCTCCACCACCATCTCATAATTATGATTTAGACATCGCTGTCTGTCCCAACTTCACAGATCTTTCCATTTCCTCTTCTGTCTTCCCTGATCTCTTTTCGGTTTTTGCTCGTATTGAGAAGTGAATCTCTGTAAATATTTTTTCTTAGAAGACAACTGTTAAAGAGGCTACAGAAGTTTATTTCAGTAACACGAAACATAACAAAAGGATTTCAGAATATCCACTAACGAAAGAGATTGAAGTTACGGAATGTATATGGAAAACTCTTTATGATAAAATTAACGGAATGTATAGTCCGGATCAGCTTACTTCATACTCTAAGGATGAAACCTAACCATTCTTCCTCCATTACTACATATGCTAGTGGATTGTGGTGATTTTATAGTTTGCAGGTTGAATTTTTTTTGCCAACTTCGTTTCGAATTTCGATACTGATAAATACTACAAATGGTAGAGATTTTGTAATTGGTATGTTGGCAGCTGAGACAGATATCGATAATATTTGTCGGTACTGGAATTCCATGAAATTAAAATTGTACTAGGTTTCTGAGCCCTTTACTGGAAGCTAGAGAAATTTGAACATACTAATAATTAATTAATATCAGTATTAATATGAATACATAATAGTTATTTTATGTGTTGCGTTGTGATTATAATTCAAGACTATAGTCAAGTAAGTTTTCGGACTTAGTACTAATAATTTCACGTGGTAAAACATAATACATTTTTAGGTTAGGTCTCGTGAGTAAATTGTTTAGTCAAACCAATGAATTTCGTATTGCTAAACAAAATGCTTGATATGTTGATCCCTTTCTCGTATAGTTTGCCTACGAAAATATGTTACAAATTATTGAATTATTTAGAATAACCTTCCAACATAAAGTATGGTAAGTAATAAGTCATTTAGTACGTAGGATCGTGTGATATCTGGTAACAATTGGCAACACTGACTAGACGGCAATATTTACTGTTCGCGAACTGTTCTTATGTGACCCCAAAGAGTTTGTAATACTTACTAGAGACACATACCCGTGAGTGGCAGGCAAGAAAAATGTCACAAATTGAATCGGCTAGCATCCGCCATTAAAGGGCGTGTTCGGGGCGCAAAATTCGAAAACGGTACCACAATACATTGATGTAGCCTGGTGATAGACACTGTTTTAAACATCTTTTACAAATGATGAGTCGTGATGAAATAAACATGAATGGCAGAGGAGCGCTATATTTATTAAAGTATTATAATGGTTCATCTTTGGCGATATTCTAAAAAATAAATTAAATCACCCATATACACTCGGGACAATTATGTGAAATATTGAATAATGACAATTTCAGCATTAATTTTCAGTATTACTAGTATTGTTTTAAGGACATACTAATGGATATTTACTGTAATATTTAAAATGATCTATATTTCAGTCCTTTCATGCAAAGGAAGAGGAAGGTATATGTTGCTTAAAAAATATTTAGTGGTGAAATATGAGATCATAAAAATTCTGGAAACAGATTTAAAATATAATGAGAATAAATTTTATCATAAAACAATCTATTCATTGTGTAGTTGATGACCAAGTTAGAGGTCAGTACAGACTTTTTAATTAGTAGCGGTAATAGTAGGCCCGGGAGTAGTGGTAATAGTAGGCCTAGTAGTAGTGGTAATAATAGACCTAGTAGTAGTGGTAATAGGCCTAGTAGTAATGGTAATAGGAGGCGTAGTTTCGATAGTAACTTATTAGTAGACCTAGTAGTAGTGGTAATATTAGGACTAGTAGTAATGGTAATATTAGGACTAGTAGTAATGGTAATAGTAGGCCTAGTAGTAGTGGTAATAGGAGGCCTAGTTTCGATAGTAACTTATTAGTAGGCCTAGTAGTAGTGGTAATAGGACTAGTAGTAGTGGTAATAGTAGGACTAGTAGTAGTGGTAATAGTAGGACTAGTAGTAGTGGTAATAGTAGGACTAGTAGTAGTGGTAATAGTAGGACTAGTAGTAGTGGTAATAGTAGGACTAATAGTAGTGGTAATAGTAGGACTAGTAGTAGTGGTAATAGTAGGACTAGTAGTAGTAGTAATAGTAGGACTAGTAGTAGTGGTAATAGTAGGACTAGTAGTAGTGGTAATAGTAGGCCTAGTAGTAGTGGTAATATTAGGTCTAGTAGTAGTGGTAATAATAGACCTGGTGGTGGTAGTGGTAGTAGGAGTAGGAGCAGTAGCAGTAGTAGTAGTAGTAGTAGTAGTAGTAGTAGTAGTAGTAGTAGCAGCAGCAGCAGCAGCAGCAGCAGCAGCAGATTTTCTTATTCACTCTGCTATTATAATCCACTGTATTATGATGGCACCTAACCCTTACAGACAGACATTGTTGAAACCAACCTTATAAACCTGATTAATGTGTTTCTGGAAAAACTTTATCCAAGAAATATTCCGACATTCTGTAAACACATTCAAAGGAGGAACTTCATTTGGAACATTCTTTCAAATATTAAGATATGCATGCTTTCCTGGGCAACCTACAATATTAGCTATGTTCGAACAATTATTTGCGGCGCAGTATTTCACCATTTTCTTATTATTTCCCTTCAAGTGTACTTATATTTATTCGTACTCCTCAATAAGCATGAACTGCTCGCACTCCCGGCGAAGCATCAACTCCCTTTAATGGCGGCCGAACAGTGGTTCAATTTTGTACGCGAAACTAGCGCCGTTGGTGTCTCTAGTTATATACACTCAGGGACAAAAAAAACCGGACACTTCTATATTTGCTTGTATTTTGTTGCCAATTATTTCAAAATGAAACAAAACCCATTTAAACAAAATAATGTTTCATTTAGCACCTTATACGACAACATTTGAAAAAAAAAATCTCTGATGAGAAAATTTACAAAAAATTACAAAGGGCGTATAACTATGGCATCGTTTGGTCTAACTGTTTTTTTCATTTTATGGTGCCTTAAACATTAAAAACTCTTTTTAGTAACGGGTATTACCCCCTCTGGCTTGAATAACTGCATCCATACGTCTTGGCATGCTCTCAATTTGGTTAGCAATGTCTTCTTGAGGAATAAGTTCCCATTCTTCGCCAAGTGCTCGCCTCAACTCTTGTAACGATTCTGGTCTCGGTCGTCTATTCTTAACACGCCGTCCCAGCATGTCCCACACGTGTTCAATTGGATTCATGTCTGGACTCCTTGCTGGCCATGGAAGAACATGGATTCCCACTTCTTGGAGATAATCTCCGACTGCATGGGCGATATGCGGCCGTGCATTATCATGCATTAAAACAAAATTATCGCCTACAAATTGGCCAAATGGCACAACATGATCAGCCAAACATTCATTTATATACCTATCAGCTGTTAGTCTTCCATTTTCAACAAAAACCAACTCTGTACGAGCATCCGTACACACTCCTGCCCAAACCATCACTCCACCTCTTCCATACGGCACATTTTCGGAAATGCAACACTGTGAAAATCGTTCTCCCCTCCTTCTCCAAACTCTTTCACGTCCATCAGGTGAGCACAGATTGAAACGGGACTCATCGGTGAACAGAACACAGCTCCACTGTCCATTTCTCCAATCCCTGTGATCATTTGCAAAACGCAGTCGTTCAACTCGATGCATCCTGAGAAGTCTGGGACCAGTTGCAGGTCTACTTGATATCAGTCCACTTGCTTTCAACCTCCTTCTAACTGTTTTGGCCGAAATTGGGCGTCCATGCATGTTAACAAATTGCTGGGCTACACTAGTAGCTGGCAGGTTGCTCTCCCTAAAAACTCTCAACACCATATACCTGTCTTCATTTGGATTTGTAGCTCTTGGACGACCCGAACCTGGTCTTATGGTATATTCTAGGGTCTCTCTATACTGTTTTATGGCATCATGGGTTGTGCTTCTAGCCATATTCATAACATTTGCAATGTAACGTACACTGCGTCCATCATCGTAAACGGCTACAGCTCGAGCCACTTCTTCAGGTCGCATCTTGTTTTAAGACAAATGTTACAACCCCACTTAAACTCAGAAAATGTAAAAATAAAGAAATAACGAATGATAACGATAATGAAGCACAAAATGGTTCAGACAAAATTGTTATAGCTGAGACTCCGAAAGCAAAATTGGAATATTTGGTTGTAATGGCTTGTTTATAAAACAAAAAACAATCAACAATATATACTCGCCTCCATAACAATAGATGGCTACCATAATATTGTGTGAGAAGATAATGTTTTGCAAAATACCAGCAAATATTAAAGTGTCCGGGTTTTTTTGTCCCTGAGTGTATTACAAACTCTTTATGTGACCCTCACTATATAGTAGTGACAAAAAAAAAAAAAAAAACCGGACCGACCCTTGTAGCTGATTTCAGAGCCTTCTTCACTCCAGAGCACGATAGACTGTTAACTAAGACTTTCGTGGTTCGAATCCTGCCTGGGAAGGAAACTTTTTTTTTGTTCCTTATTCAAATTTATTCCCAATACTTTTCGATTGCAGCGATATTTTACTACTTAATTAACTTATTATTCTCTGAACATGGATTTTACCAGCAATCGAAAAGTATTGGGAATAAATTTGAATAAGGAACAAAAAAAATTTCCTTCCCAGGCAGGATTCGAACGACGAAAGTTTTAGTTACTAGTTTATCGTACTCTGGAGTGAACAAGGCTCTGAAATCAGCTACAAGGGTCGGTCCGGTGTTTTTTTTTTTTTTTTTTTTTTTTTTTTCCACTACTTTACATAATAGATTAATTTGCTTGAAACATCCGGGGCTGATGTTAATTGAAATAGAGAACCACATTTTAAAGATGAAATAACACATAATATAATACTTTTTAATATTGCGTTATCTCTTAAAGAATAATTTCAGTAGGTTAACATCGAAACACTTCGAGGTCAGTATTGAAGAGTTAAATTAACACAATGATGCAACTGAAATCAGTCATTTGCGTGATACTATGACTAGTCGGTATACTTCCTCACAAACAATTCATCCTCCTGCCCATGCTGAATTTCAAAATCAGTGGGAGGTTATTTTTTCCCAAAAAAATGTAGATGAACTTCTTTCTTATTTCAAATCCGAACAAGACATTGCACGTCTCCTAGCTTTTCAAGAGAGTGAGTCTGGATCTTGGTTGCACTCATTACCATCTCCTCACATCGGCACTCTAATAGATAGTACATCCTTCAAAATCGCAATGCCTTTACGCCTTGGTTGTAAACTCTGCCAGCCACACCAATGTATTTGCGGAGGAATTGCTGATATTTTCGGCCATCATGCAGTCAACTGTGCGAGGAGCAAGGGTCACATTGCCAGACATACATCACTCGATATCATTAAAAGAACTCTGACTTCTTGTGGCATCCCGTCTGTTTTGGAACCACCGGCTATTAGTTGTGAGGATGGTAAACGACCCGATGGTCTCACCTTAATCCCGGTCTAGAGGAAAATCTTTAATTTGGGACTCCATTTGCGTTGTCACACTAGCTCCATCTTACTTGCCTAATACCTCCAGACGCTCAGTGTCTGCTGCTGAATTAGCCGTGAAGTAAAAAGTCAATAAATATGCACATCTTTTAGACAACTATGTCTTTATCCCCTTTGCTGTGGAGTACTTCGGTCATTGGAGTCATGACGCTAAAGATTTGGTATCTCAAATCGGCCAAATTTTGATCTCCATTACTGGTGATCGCCGATATACTAATTATTTGCGTCAACGCTTAAGTATAGCTATTCAACGCGGAAATGCAAATGAGCGTTTTAGATACTCTTCCCGAATGAAGCCCTTTAGACGAACTTTTCCTTTAAAATTTAGGAAATGCTTATGTAAATCTGAACATTGTAATTGTTTCACCTTGTATATGCTCATTTTGTTGTTTATGTAACTTATTGTTAAAGTAACGTTCTATGTTATTAATGTATTAATGTTGTTGAGTTTTGTTAATTAATAAAATAATTTGACACTGTATCAGTTCACATTTCAGTCAATTTCTTGATGTAAAAAAAAGGAATTACATGTCGTCCAAGATTATTAGCAGTGCAAATTTTTTGAACAAAATATTGTCAATAGTTGCATTTTCGAATTTTTTTAAGTACCTGAAAGTTTCAGGAAACGTTGCCATTTGATCCATTGACGCGTATATTTATTCCTCCACAGCATCATGTTATACCAGTGACAGCCACACGGGAGCCTGATAAGTGGGTACATATCTCGTATATCGGCGTTCGACATGCGGACTCGCTCTTTCAATTTTAACTCTGTAATGTCATGTTACATCTTAAAATAAACTGTAATCCCTACCAGTACGCTGATAATCATATTCCCAGCAGGGCTTATTGTGGTCTGGAACAATTTGATGAATATGCATCACACGCTTTGCGGTGGTTTGGAGTGGTCCTGCTGTGAACCACATTATTGTGTCAGGAAGCTGAATTTCGCTTTATCATCAATCATACTTCAAACTATCTTCTAGTATCATTGGCATTCAATATATTCCAAATTAATTTCTTTTGGGTTAAGCTGATTTCATATTCAATTGATGTCCATGTAACAGGTTTGATAAATCTGAACTGGATTTATTAATGTGAACTGTCACTAAAGAAACGGTAGTGGCGTCCGGTTAGCAAATCCGAGATTGTTCTTGTTATTCCACTCTCCCTTTTCGTCGCTCTCTGTTTTAAAAGTGTATACTTTCTGTCATTAGTGAGCGTGACTCTGTCCCTCAGTGAGACAGATAGGCCTAGAAGAGATTTTAGCTTGGAATGAGTTCGAGAGAACTTCATGCTATTCTGATCATGAGGCTTAGGAACCGAGACAACTTAAGAATGAAGTGAAGTTACAGTGCAACGGAGTATAGATGGAGTGAGGTGGCGCGTTGTGTCTTGTTTACCTGTGCATTAGTGTACAGAGACCTAATTTTATTTTTACTTCAATATTTATTGTACCTGAGTTTTTTAATGTACTTCACTGCCACCCCCCCCCCCTCTACTAATAAACTTCCAACCGTCCTCAACACAGAACCAAGGCCGCGTATGCAGCCAAAGTCGCTTTAAGGTCGTAGTAAACAGTACTGAGTAAGTATAGAACGTTCCAGAATTATGTTCGCGTTTTCCAGTGACGAAAGAGCTTTCAATATTGAATCATATTTTCGCACAGGTACTGTCGTCCGTTTGCCTACGTCGCATCCCGATTTCTCCCACCCACTTCTGCTCGCCCCTCTGTAAAGGCTAGTGACTGGACTGCCTTAGCTCTTTTCTGAAAACATTAATTTCTGTTAGGAATTGGACGTCTACGTAATATTATATAACTGTTAAAAATAACTTAAATAAAAGGGCCTCGTTAAGTAATTGACTGTCACGTACTTTCCCCCCCCCCCCACTTGGACGGACAGTAGATAGCATGTCTGAGTAATTTTTTCGGGTAGAAGCAAAGATTGAATTTACAGTACGTAAAGAACTCTTTTATAGGGTATGTACAGAATCCGTTAATCCAAAGGTATAGCCAGGTTAATATTAGAAATGTTAGTAAAAATAAAATGATTCCTTGTACAATCCGGTTCGTTATCAGAGGTACAGTATTCTTCAGTCTCTCCCCACGAAACGAACTCAGGCCATCACAGTGCATTTTCAGTTCATAGTGAACAGTTTTTTTTTTTTCGAATTAGTTGCAAGTATGTACATGATTGTTCATTGTAACGCTAACGCCTTGAACGTCGCCGAGGGACATGAAAACTTGTGAGGTATGTATCCTACTTCAATTTCCACCATCACTAGATTTTACTATTAACAGTTGAATATAACACAGCACATTGACGTTATTGTTTACATTCACAGTATGTCTGCCTACTATGTTCTAGGAACTCTATAGTCAAGTTGTGCGTATATTGGTTGCTAAAGTGTTCCGAATCCTAAGCCTGCTGCTCATTTTGCGACCTTTAAGATTAGTCTGCAATATTCTAGAAATTCTGCACCGCCTTTAACTCAACGCTTAATCTACATTCGCATCCCTAGGCCAATCTGTAACCTAACGGCTGGAGTATCGAGCTTTCCACACTGGTTCAAATTCTAGCTAGTGCGGTTGATATTTACACTAGATAGTCAGTGTGGAGTCGCAATAATTCAAGATGCACACACCTGTTTACTCTAACATCATTATATTTCCTCATCACTCAGTCTTGCATACAAAAGAGAGAGAGAGAGAGAGAGAGAGAGAGAGAGAGAGAAGAGTACCTAAATCGTCTTGGCACCATTATGTGCCTAGGGATGAACTGATGCAGCAGATTCTCTTTTCTCTTCTATTACTCATGAACTTTGTAGAAATGTAGAGTGAACTTAATGACTTAAGGTTATTCATTCATTCTTAGTGTTTTGCCCAAGGGCAAATCTCTCACTGCAAACCCAGCATTCTCCAGTCTCCTATTTTCTGGCTTCTGGCTTGTCACCTCATATGATCCACTTATCTTAATGTCGGCTATCATCTGATATCTTCTTCTACCCCGAACTCTTCTCCAGTTCACCATTCCTTCCGTTGAATCCTTCAGTAGGCAGTTTCTTCTTAGCCAATGACCCTTACAACATTAATATCCACATTCTTAACTCCTTGATTGTCTCCGTGGCCTAGTGTCAGCAAGCAGGCTTCCAGATCTGAAGGTCCCAGAGCATTTCCTTCAAGGAGAAAAGTTCACTCATCTCTTATAATATGGAAAGTTGTATGAATGTGAGTGTGATTGGAAGTATGCCGGGTTATTAATTAACCGATCGTATAATATATCAGGACTGTCGCTGAGTAGAAACCTAAACACAAAGGGTGCTATTCATAGACATTTCGCTAGCCCGCGCTACGAATATACTAAACTAGCCCCGGCCATCGACTGATTACTTGTACAGGATTCATATCATATCATATCGCAAACACTGGTTTATGAATACGAAAAACGTTAGTTCGCTGATCATCCACCGGAAGCCCATGCTAAGAATGCTTATGAATACGGCCCAAAAGTGTTAACGTCATATACTCGTGGGTTTAGTTCGGTTAAGATACAAATTAGATTTACTTTAAATGTTCTTTAAAATGATCGTGTTTCATTTAATTTAGGATGCTCCCTGTTATTATTATTATTATTATTATTATTATTATTATTATTATTATTAGTAATTTATTATTAGTTGTATTTTTGTTAATTGTGTTTATTATTAATTGTCGTTATTGAGTGTAATTAGTTACCACTGCCAACGGGTATATATACCCATTTGCAGTGTGAATAAATACATACGTTGACATGTAACGCCATCAGCACAACCGGAAAGCGCCAAGAGATGCCAGAGAGTTAAAAATGAATTAACAAAATTATTTACCTCATTTTTCTCATATTAACAATTGTGCTGTTAGTTGTTTTTTTTTTTTACAGTCCCTATATTCACGCTTTCCGTCACTTTCTCTCAGATTTAATTTTTCATAATATAGAATCACAAACCTACAACTGTTTTGGATATATCTTTTTTTTAATGTAATCTGATGTTGAGACATATAAAATGGAGATTTATGTTATTAAAGAAGAATAATTTCATAAAAATGTCCTTCTCATTTTAACGAAAAAAAGTTAATTTTAAAATAGCCTACGTGTCTGATGTTCCACGCCGTACCATATAATTGAAATTCGTTAACTTAAAACTTCCTGTCGCTCCCTCACACTTTTTTCTCGTATTAGTTACACTGGAATGTTATCTTCTTATCTTTGTCTCGGTTTCTGAATCCTAATTCTTTGTGTCGACTTTCCTTTTCTTCCGCGCTGTGCCGTATTGTAGATACACGCATAGAGTTTCTCGTTCCTATATCTAACGTTCCCTGGAAAATAACGAAGACAATGATCGGATGATACGGCTTTAATAGAAGAATTCATTGTGGACCAGAAATGACAGTGGTAAACGAAGTACACATAGAAAACTTGTCTAACAACCACTTCGAGATTTTATGTGTAGCAATTAAGTTTACATACTTTCGGCATTAAAGTAAATTGACTAATATCCTTCAAAGCTGTGTAAAAGAAATGAAGTGTCTATTAAGGATTGAAACTCCGTCGTCTTGCTGTGAAACGCTAACTTACATATGTCATGAGTAGGCAGAAATGCCGTAAAGGGAGTCTGTACACCGCATTTTGACAAAAAGAAATTAAATTTTGGTTTTCATAGTTTTTCGGTAGTTTAATGTGTAAAATGATAATGATTTTATTTCTTCTGATTGTCAGCTTTTAGCCCTGTCTTGAACAAAAATTGTAATTCTTCATGAAAAAATGTTATCAATGAAGAATTTTTTCTTGCCAATCGCTCAGTGGAATTTTAAATTTATTCAGCCGGTTGTATACATAAAAGTATGTTACATATACCCTATTTTTTTCTACGTTTCTATCTTTTACCACTTCTGACAAAAGTGCACCCAAAATTGAGAAATTTGACATTGCAAGATATGGAAATATTGACAAGATTTTTCTGCACTTTGTTATTTTTTGTGACAATGGTACACTTTTTTCAGAATGTATTATACTCTGCTAAAATTAATATACAATATCAATGTGATAGCATTTTACACAGTAGGTTAAAAAAATCAAGTTTATTTCTATCTTCGGAAAAAACGAAAAAAATAATTTGCAGTAATTCTTAATGCAAAATATTTTATCAATGAATTTTTTTTGACAACTACTGAGTTGTATACATAAAGGTATGTTACATATTGCCCTATTTTTTCTACATTTGTATCTTTTATAACTTCTGAGAAAAGTGTACCCAAAATTGAGGAATTTAACATTGTAAGATATGGAAGTACAGACTCTCCTTAAGTTGAAGCAATAGTTGTTGGTAGTAGTAGTAGTAGTAGTAGTAGTAGTAGTAGTAGTAGTAGTAGTAGTAGTAGTAGTAGTAGTAGTAGTAGTAGTAGTAGTAGTAGTAGTAGTAGTAGTAGTAGTAGTAGTAGTAGTAGTAGTAGTAGTAGTAGTAGTAGTAGTAGTAGTAGTAGTAGTAGTAGTAGTAGTAGTAGTAGTAGTAGTAGTAGTAGTAGTAGTAGTAGTAGTAGTAGTAGTAGTAGTAGTAGTAGTAGTAGTAGTAGTAGTAGTAGTAGTAGTAGTAGTAGTAGTAGTAGTAGTAGTAGTAGTAGTAGTAGTAGTAGTAGTAGTAGTAGTAGTAGTAGTAGTAGTAGTAGTAGTAGTAGTAGTAGTAGTAGTAGTAGTAGTAGTAGTAGTAGTAGTAGTAGTAGTAGTAGTAGTAGTAGTAGTAGTAGTAGTAGTAGTAGTAGTAGTAGTAGTAGTAGTAGTAGTAGTAGTAGTAGTAGTAGTAGTAGTAGTAGTAGTAGTAGTAGTAGTAGTAGTAGTAGTAGTAGTAGTAGTAGTAGTAGTAGTAGTAGTAGTAGTAGTAGTAGTAGTAGTAGTAGTAGTAGTAGTAGTAGTAGTAGTAGTAGTAGTAGTAGTAGTAGTAGTAGTAGTAGTAGTAGTAGTAGTAGTAGTAGTAGTAGTAGTAGTAGTAGTAGTAGTAGTAGTAGTAGTAGTAGTAGTAGTAGTAGTAGTAGTAGTAGTAGTAGTAGTAGTAGTAGTAGTAGTAGTAGTAGTAGTAGTAGTAGTAGTAGTAGTAGTAGTAGTAGTAGTAGTAGTAGTAGTAGTAGTAGTAGTAGTAGTAGTAGTAGTAGTAGTAGTAGTAGTAGTAGTAGTAGTAGTAGTAGTAGTAGTAGTAGTAGTAGTAGTAGTAGTAGTAGTAGTAGTAGTAGTAGTAGTAGTAGTAGTAGTAGTAGTAGTAGTAGTAGTAGTAGTAGTAGTAGTAGTAGTAGTAGTAGTAGTAGTAGTAGTAGTAGTAGTAGTAGTAGTAGTAGTAGTAGTAGTAGTAGTAGTAGTAGTAGTAGTAGTAGTAGTAGTAGTAGTAGTAGTAGTAGTAGTAGTAGTAGTAGTAGTAGTAGTAGTAGTAGTAGTAGTAGTAGTAGTAGTAGTAGTAGTAGTAGTAGTAGTAGTAGTAGTAGTAGTAGTAGTAGTAGTAGTAGTAGTAGTAGTAGTAGTAGTAGTAGTAGTAGTAGTAGTAGTAGTAGTAGTAGTAGTAGTAGTAGTAGTAGTAGTAGTAGTAGTAGTAGTAGTAGTAGTAGTAGTAGTAGTAGTAGTAGTAGTAGTAGTAGTAGTAGTAGTAGTAGTAGTAGTAGTAGTAGTAGTAGTAGTAGTAGTAGTAGTAGTAGTAGTAGTAGTAGTAGTAGTAGTAGTAGTAGTAGTAGTAGTAGTAGTAGTAGTAGTAGTAGTAGTAGTAGTAGTAGTAGTAGTAGTAGTAGTAGTAGTAGTAGTAGTAGTAGTAGTAGTAGTAGTAGTAGTAGTAGTAGTAGTAGTAGTAGTAGTAGTAGTAGTAGTAGTAGTAGTAGTAGTAGTAGTAGTAGTAGTAGTAGTAGTAGTAGTAGTAGTAGTAGTAGTAGTAGTAGTAGTAGTAGTAGTAGTAGTAGTAGTAGTAGTAGTAGTAGTAGTAGTAGTAGTAGTAGTAGTAGTAGTAGTAGTAGTAGTAGTAGTAGTAGTAGTAGTAGTAGTAGTAGTAGTAGTAGTAGTAGTAGTAGTAGTAGTAGTAGTAGTAGTAGTAGTAGTAGTAGTAGTAGTAGTAGTAGTAGTAGTAGTAGTAGTAGTAGTAGTAGTAGTAGTAGTAGTAGTAGTAGTAGTAGTAGTAGTAGTAGTAGTAGTAGTAGTAGTAGTAGTAGTAGTAGTAGTAGTAGTAGTAGTAGTAGTAGTAGTAGTAGTAGTAGTAGTAGTAGTAGTAGTAGTAGTAGTAGTAGTAGTAGTAGTAGTAGTAGTAGTAGTAGTAGTAGTAGTAGTAGTAGTAGTAGTAGTAGTAGTAGTAGTAGTAGTAGTAGTAGTAGTAGTAGTAGTAGTAGTAGTAGTAGTAGTAGTAGTAGTAGTAGTAGTAGTAGTAGTAGTAGTAGTAGTAGTAGTAGTAGTAGTAGTAGTAGTAGTAGTAGTAGTAGTAGTAGTAGTAGTAGTAGTAGTAGTAGTAGTAGTAGTAGTAGTAGTAGTAGTAGTAGTAGTAGTAGTAGTAGTAGTAGTAGTAGTAGTAGTAGTAGTAGTAGTAGTAGTAGTAGTAGTAGTAGTAGTAGTAGTAGTAGTAGTAGTAGTAGTAGTAGTAGTAGTAGTAGTAGTAGTAGTAGTAGTAGTAGTAGTAGTAGTAGTAGTAGTAGTAGTAGTAGTAGTAGTAGTAGTAGTAGTAGTAGTAGTAGTAGTAGTAGTAGTAGTAGTAGTAGTAGTAGTAGTAGTAGTAGTAGTAGTAGTAGTAGTAGTAGTAGTAGTAGTAGTAGTAGTAGTAGTAGTAGTAGTAGTAGTAGTAGTAGTAGTAGTAGTAGTAGTAGTAGTAGTAGTAGTAGTAGTAGTAGTAGTAGTAGTAGTAGTAGTAGTAGTAGTAGTAGTAGTAGTAGTAGTAGTAGTAGTAGTAGTAGTAGTAGTAGTAGTAGTAGTAGTAGTAGTAGTAGTAGTAGTAGTAGTAGTAGTAGTAGTAGTAGTAGTAGTAGTAGTAGTAGTAGTAGTAGTAGTAGTAGTAGTAGTAGTAGTAGTAGTAGTAGTAGTAGTAGTAGTAGTAGTAGTAGTAGTAGTAGTAGTAGTAGTAGTAGTAGTAGTAGTAGTAGTAGTAGTAGTAGTAGTAGTAGTAGTAGTAGTAGTAGTAGTAGTAGTAGTAGTAGTAGTAGTAGTAGTAGTAGTAGTAGTAGTAGTAGTAGTAGTAGTAGTAGTAGTAGTAGTAGTAGTAGTAGTAGTAGTAGTAGTAGTAGTAGTAGTAGTAGTAGTAGTAGTAGTAGTAGTAGTAGTAGTAGTAGTAGTAGTAGTAGTAGTAGTAGTAGTAGTAGTAGTAGTAGTAGTAGTAGTAGTAGTAGTAGTAGTAGTAGTAGTAGTAGTAGTAGTAGTAGTAGTAGTAGTAGTAGTAGTAGTAGTAGTAGTAGTAGTAGTAGTAGTAGTAGTAGTAGTAGTAGTAGTAGTAGTAGTAGTAGTAGTAGTAGTAGTAGTAGTAGTAGTAGTAGTAGTAGTAGTAGTAGTAGTAGTAGTAGTAGTAGTAGTAGTAGTAGTAGTAGTAGTAGTAGTAGTAGTAGTAGTAGTAGTAGTAGTAGTAGTAGTAGTAGTAGTAGTAGTAGTAGTAGTAGTAGTAGTAGTAGTAGTAGTAGTAGTAGTAGTAGTAGTAGTAGTAGTAGTAGTAGTAGTAGTAGTAGTAGTAGTAGTAGTAGTAGTAGTAGTAGTAGTAGTAGTAGTAGTAGTAGTAGTAGTAGTAGTAGTAGTAGTAGTAGTAGTAGTAGTAGTAGTAGTAGTAGTAGTAGTAGTAGTAGTAGTAGTAGTAGTAGTAGTAGTAGTAGTAGTAGTAGTAGTAGTAGTAGTAGTAGTAGTAGTAGTAGTAGTAGTAGTAGTAGTAGTAGTAGTAGTAGTAGTAGTAGTAGTAGTAGTAGTAGTAGTAGTAGTAGTAGTAGTAGTAGTAGTAGTAGTAGTAGTAGTAGTAGTAGTAGTAGTAGTAGTAGTAGTAGTAGTAGTAGTAGTAGTAGTAGTAGTAGTAGTAGTAGTAGTAGTAGTAGTAGTAGTAGTAGTAGTAGTAGTAGTAGTAGTAGTAGTAGTAGTAGTAGTAGTAGTAGTAGTAGTAGTAGTAGTAGTAGTAGTAGTAGTAGTAGTAGTAGTAGTAGTAGTAGTAGTAGTAGTAGTAGTAGTAGTAGTAGTAGTAGTAGTAGTAGTAGTAGTAGTAGTAGTAGTAGTAGTAGTAGTAGTAGTAGTAGTAGTAGTAGTAGTAGTAGTAGTAGTAGTAGTAGTAGTAGTAGTAGTAGTAGTAGTAGTAGTAGTAGTAGTAGTAGTAGTAGTAGTAGTAGTAGTAGTAGTAGTAGTAGTAGTAGTAGTAGTAGTAGTAGTAGTAGTAGTAGTAGTAGTAGTAGTAGTAGTAGTAGTAGTAGTAGTAGTAGTAGTAGTAGTAGTAGTAGTAGTAGTAGTAGTAGTAGTAGTAGTAGTAGTAGTAGTAGTAGTAGTAGTAGTAGTAGTAGTAGTAGTAGTAGTAGTAGTAGTAGTAGTAGTAGTAGTAGTAGTAGTAGTAGTAGTAGTAGTAGTAGTAGTAGTAGTAGTAGTAGTAGTAGTAGTAGTAGTAGTAGTAGTAGTAGTAGTAGTAGTAGTAGTAGTAGTAGTAGTAGTAGTAGTAGTAGTAGTAGTAGTAGTAGTAGTAGTAGTAGTAGTAGTAGTAGTAGTAGTAGTAGTAGTAGTAGTAGTAGTAGTAGTAGTAGTAGTAGTAGTAGTAGTAGTAGTAGTAGTAGTAGTAGTAGTAGTAGTAGTAGTAGTAGTAGTAGTAGTAGTAGTAGTAGTAGTAGTAGTAGTAGTAGTAGTAGTAGTAGTAGTAGTAGTAGTAGTAGTAGTAGTAGTAGTAGTAGTAGTAGTAGTAGTAGTAGTAGTAGTAGTAGTAGTAGTAGTAGTAGTAGTAGTAGTAGTAGTAGTAGTAGTAGTAGTAGTAGTAGTAGTAGTAGTAGTAGTAGTAGTAGTAGTAGTAGTAGTAGTAGTAGTAGTAGTAGTAGTAGTAGTAGTAGTAGTAGTAGTAGTAGTAGTAGTAGTAGTAGTAGTAGTAGTAGTAGTAGTAGTAGTAGTAGTAGTAGTAGTAGTAGTAGTAGTAGTAGTAGTAGTAGTAGTAGTAGTAGTAGTAGTAGTAGTAGTAGTAGTAGTAGTAGTAGTAGTAGTAGTAGTAGTAGTAGTAGTAGTAGTAGTAGTAGTAGTAGTAGTAGTAGTAGTAGTAGTAGTAGTAGTAGTAGTAGTAGTAGTAGTAGTAGTAGTAGTAGTAGTAGTAGTAGTAGTAGTAGTAGTAGTAGTAGTAGTAGTAGTAGTAGTAGTAGTAGTAGTAGTAGTAGTAGTAGTAGTAGTAGTAGTAGTAGTAGTAGTAGTAGTAGTAGTAGTAGTAGTAGTAGTAGTAGTAGTAGTAGTAGTAGTAGTAGTAGTAGTAGTAGTAGTAGTAGTAGTAGTAGTAGTAGTAGTAGTAGTAGTAGTAGTAGTAGTAGTAGTAGTAGTAGTAGTAGTAGTAGTAGTAGTAGTAGTAGTAGTAGTAGTAGTAGTAGTAGTAGTAGTAGTAGTAGTAGTAGTAGTAGTAGTAGTAGTAGTAGTAGTAGTAGTAGTAGTAGTAGTAGTAGTAGTAGTAGTAGTAGTAGTAGTAGTAGTAGTAGTAGTAGTAGTAGTAGTAGTAGTAGTAGTAGTAGTAGTAGTAGTAGTAGTAGTAGTAGTAGTAGTAGTAGTAGTAGTAGTAGTAGTAGTAGTAGTAGTAGTAGTAGTAGTAGTAGTAGTAGTAGTAGTAGTAGTAGTAGTAGTAGTAGTAGTAGTAGTAGTAGTAGTAGTAGTAGTAGTAGTAGTAGTAGTAGTAGTAGTAGTAGTAGTAGTAGTAGTAGTAGTAGTAGTAGTAGTAGTAGTAGTAGTAGTAGTAGTAGTAGTAGTAGTAGTAGTAGTAGTAGTAGTAGTAGTAGTAGTAGTAGTAGTAGTAGTAGTAGTAGTAGTAGTAGTAGTAGTAGTAGTAGTAGTAGTAGTAGTAGTAGTAGTAGTAGTAGTAGTAGTAGTAGTAGTAGTAGTAGTAGTAGTAGTAGTAGTAGTAGTAGTAGTAGTAGTAGTAGTAGTAGTAGTAGTAGTAGTAGTAGTAGTAGTAGTAGTAGTAGTAGTAGTAGTAGTAGTAGTAGTAGTAGTAGTAGTAGTAGTAGTAGTAGTAGTAGTAGTAGTAGTAGTAGTAGTAGTAGTAGTAGTAGTAGTAGTAGTAGTAGTAGTAGTAGTAGTAGTAGTAGTAGTAGTAGTAGTAGTAGTAGTAGTAGTAGTAGTAGTAGTAGTAGTAGTAGTAGTAGTAGTAGTAGTAGTAGTAGTAGTAGTAGTAGTAGTAGTAGTAGTAGTAGTAGTAGTAGTAGTAGTAGTAGTAGTAGTAGTAGTAGTAGTAGTAGTAGTAGTAGTAGTAGTAGTAGTAGTAGTAGTAGTAGTAGTAGTAGTAGTAGTAGTAGTAGTAGTAGTAGTAGTAGTAGTAGTAGTAGTAGTAGTAGTAGTAGTAGTAGTAGTAGTAGTAGTAGTAGTAGTAGTAGTAGTAGTAGTAGTAGTAGTAGTAGTAGTAGTAGTAGTAGTAGTAGTAGTAGTAGTAGTAGTAGTAGTAGTAGTAGTAGTAGTAGTAGTAGTAGTAGTAGTAGTAGTAGTAGTAGTAGTAGTAGTAGTAGTAGTAGTAGTAGTAGTAGTAGTAGTAGTAGTAGTAGTAGTAGTAGTAGTAGTAGTAGTAGTAGTAGTAGTAGTAGTAGTAGTAGTAGTAGTAGTAGTAGTAGTAGTAGTAGTAGTAGTAGTAGTAGTAGTAGTAGTAGTAGTAGTAGTAGTAGTAGTAGTAGTAGTAGTAGTAGTAGTAGTAGTAGTAGTAGTAGTAGTAGTAGTAGTAGTAGTAGTAGTAGTAGTAGTAGTAGTAGTAGTAGTAGTAGTAGTAGTAGTAGTAGTAGTAGTAGTAGTAGTAGTAGTAGTAGTAGTAGTAGTAGTAGTAGTAGTAGTAGTAGTAGTAGTAGTAGTAGTAGTAGTAGTAGTAGTAGTAGTAGTAGTAGTAGTAGTAGTAGTAGTAGTAGTAGTAGTAGTAGTAGTAGTAGTAGTAGTAGTAGTAGTAGTAGTAGTAGTAGTAGTAGTAGTAGTAGTAGTAGTAGTAGTAGTAGTAGTAGTAGTAGTAGTAGTAGTAGTAGTAGTAGTAGTAGTAGTAGTAGTAGTAGTAGTAGTAGTAGTAGTAGTAGTAGTAGTAGTAGTAGTAGTAGTAGTAGTAGTAGTAGTAGTAGTAGTAGTAGTAGTAGTAGTAGTAGTAGTAGTAGTAGTAGTAGTAGTAGTAGTAGTAGTAGTAGTAGTAGTAGTAGTAGTAGTAGTAGTAGTAGTAGTAGTAGTAGTAGTAGTAGTAGTAGTAGTAGTAGTAGTAGTAGTAGTAGTAGTAGTAGTAGTAGTAGTAGTAGTAGTAGTAGTAGTAGTAGTAGTAGTAGTAGTAGTAGTAGTAGTAGTAGTAGTAGTAGTAGTAGTAGTAGTAGTAGTAGTAGTAGTAGTAGTAGTAGTAGTAGTAGTAGTAGTAGTAGTAGTAGTAGTAGTAGTAGTAGTAGTAGTAGTAGTAGTAGTAGTAGTAGTAGTAGTAGTAGTAGTAGTAGTAGTAGTAGTAGTAGTAGTAGTAGTAGTAGTAGTAGTAGTAGTAGTAGTAGTAGTAGTAGTAGTAGTAGTAGTAGTAGTAGTAGTAGTAGTAGTAGTAGTAGTAGTAGTAGTAGTAGTAGTAGTAGTAGTAGTAGTAGTAGTAGTAGTAGTAGTAGTAGTAGTAGTAGTAGTAGTAGTAGTAGTAGTAGTAGTAGTAGTAGTAGTAGTAGTAGTAGTAGTAGTAGTAGTAGTAGTAGTAGTAGTAGTAGTAGTAGTAGTAGTAGTAGTAGTAGTAGTAGTAGTAGTAGTAGTAGTAGTAGTAGTAGTAGTAGTAGTAGTAGTAGTAGTAGTAGTAGTAGTAGTAGTAGTAGTAGTAGTAGTAGTAGTAGTAGTAGTAGTAGTAGTAGTAGTAGTAGTAGTAGTAGTAGTAGTAGTAGTAGTAGTAGTAGTAGTAGTAGTAGTAGTAGTAGTAGTAGTAGTAGTAGTAGTAGTAGTAGTAGTAGTAGTAGTAGTAGTAGTAGTAGTAGTAGTAGTAGTAGTAGTAGTAGTAGTAGTAGTAGTAGTAGTAGTAGTCCCAAAGAAATACATAATATTATCTGTTGAGTTTTACAGAATGATTCATATAAAATTTAACACAATTCTTTCTCTGTTAATTTCAACAAGCAAAATGATTATAGCGATGTACCGAAGCAGATATGATATTTCCATCCAGGAATTCTGCGTTATGATATGAAGAAGGATCGGCGGAGCGGAGAAAAATTCTCTCCGGCACCGGAATTCGAACCCGGGTTTTCAGCTCTACGTGCTTTCGCTCTATCCACTAAGCCACACCGGATTCCAATTCCGATGCCGGATTGAATCCTCTCAGTTTTTGCTCCACCTCTTAGTTACCCTTTAGTGGCCAACCCTCATGCACTATGTCACAGATGTGTGACAGTGGCACAATGTGCAACACATTAATGTGCAGAGGTGCACTCATTACGAGTGGCTAAGTGGCCGGGATCGGACGGAATGAGCGCCGTCTTAAATCACTAAGTGAGGATATGCGCATATCATATTATAGCGATGTACCGAAGTACATATTATATTTTCATGCAGGAATTCTGCGTTATCATATGATGAAGATTCGGCCGTCTGCTGTCTCTTTACACGCGCCAGAGTTACAACAATGGAAGAGTAAACTTTCATAGTTTTTCTTTCGATTTTTGATTAGTACAAACAAATTCCATCCATAGTTTTCGCAAATATTTGACTTAAAACCTGAACGAATCCTTTGTAATTGCCCTGTAACCTACATTCCGTGTCTTAAATACGTGTATAGGTTCTCAAAATAATTTATGGAAAATGTTCTGTGTTATTCCTTGTGTACGTGTACGAGTATATAGGGCTTAGATATAATACACATTTTTTTTTTTAGTTTTTTTTTTTTCAATGCAATGCTCGATCAGCCCTTAATTTTCGAATGACCCTCGTAAATTTATGATAAACATCATAGTAACAATAGGCATTGGCAGATATTCCCATAGATATTCTGTGGAAAGTTTCTCCACCTGAAGGTTGCAAGTTTTAACGTGTACGAAGATTACTATTGTTATGAACATAAGTCAGCACCCTAACCGAGGTCGAAATACAGTAATCAAATACCCTTCTATTAGCACCACCAAATACAAACGTGGGAATGGTAAAATCTAATTAAAGCTAATTATACGTAATGAGCGTTTGGGTGGGGTTCACTCAAACAAGGAGCGTAAAACCTGAGATTCCGTTGGGATGGTTGAGCTCAATGGACCGCATCCTCAGTCCATCTAACAGTCCTTGCGTGCTGCATGCATCTGTGACTTCAGCTGTCGTGACGACAGCGCATGGGGGGCAAACAAGATGGAATGCTTTCTTGAAGGTGTTCCGAAATATGTATACAACTTGTTTGCGGTAGCCATACAGGTTACGCCTGTTTCTTAGATGCTAATCGTGACATAAGACATGTAAATTAAAGGAAGAATTTTCAGTAGAAATTTCAGTTAATTTCTTTTTGAAAGCAGCTTCATTTCGTGCGACGTGTGTTGCAGCCAGTTATAAAACTGAGTTTATAAGTTTCATTTTCATTATTTATGGAAAATAAACTTTAAAAACTTAAAATTGTTCAGTCGACACGTTAAAAAGTGTTAACATTTATTTAAAGAGGTTATATAACTTGGACAGACGGCTCGTTTCGATGCGTAGTTGCGTCTTCATCAGTGTCCCACAATTGAATTCTGCCATTTGCATTCGTCAGTTGTAGGGGTGGGGGGTGTGTTGCTCTTATGGTGGGGGGGGGTGGTTGCAATACAAGATAGCATCCAAAGCAAATAATACAACACAGAAATATCAAAATAATCACATCAAACATTCAAATAAATATAATTCACCAACCTGTAAAACCTGTTATTGCTTCCTGACAATCAAACATGTCACCATAGAATGCCGAAAATACCACACCTCAAGGAAAAAGTACAACATACCAAATGATATATCTACAGCACTCAACAATACAGATGTTCTTCTACAAGTAATTCAATTCTTTAAAGAAATTTCCTTGTATAATATGATTTATTGTAAAATTTATACTGTTCATATACTCTGTTTATTAATTTTTTGTTTGTTTACTTTTTTACCTCTAGATACATTGTAATATATTGTGTACTTTGTTTGTAATCATCACTGATTGTCTTGTATTGTTCTGTATATGAATACTGTGGTCGCAAAAAGATCCAGCAGTTATGCGACCTAAAATAAATCTTAATATATATATATATATATATATATATAATTCAATTGGAGTTTGCAAACTAAAATACAATAGTTGCCTACATTTTTACATAGGACAGACAGGAAGATCCTTTCAAACAAGATATAATGAATATATTAAAGCTATAACCAAGCCCTACATCACATCAAATTACGCAGAACATATCAACAATAATCATGACTACAATAATATAGAAACAGATACGGAAATTCTACACATTACACCAAAATGTTCATAGTTAAACATCTTAGAACAATACGAAATATATAAACATACGATAACATACTCACAACATATACTTAATACACATTTACAGTTCAATACCCACACATTGTTCGATATCATTACACATAACACACAAACAACCCCCCCCCCCACCATAAGAGCAACACATCCCCACCCCTACAACTGACAAATGCAAATGGCAGAATTCAAGATCAGCAGTAGTTTGTAGGACACTGGTAAAGACGCAACACCGCGTCGAAACGGGCAGTATGTTCAAGGTATATAACCTTTTTGTAATACATTTTAACACTTTTTAACGTGTCGACTAAACAATTTTAAGGTTTTAAACAAAGTGTTAACGTGAACTAGAATCAATGAATAAACTTCAGCTAAAATCATACAAAATTCGGAAACGTTGTTTTAATTAGAAAGAAATGTTATCAAATTTATATTTCTAGAAGAACAAGAAGTTAAATTTCGTCTTCACAAAGTGTCAGTAGACAATATCCTGTTGCAAATTTACATCCTAAATGTCACTTCAGTGGAATAGAAGTGGTTGATCAGATACAGTGTCCGAACTTTGCTGGAAAGTAATATTCATCTCTAGTAGTTGGTCAGATATATCTTAACAGTTGGGGAAATATGTAAATTTCGAATTGGTGAGATATAATGCCTAATATATTAATTTTTTCATCTCGACTAAATTACTAGGAACGATAACTGAATGGGAGTATGTTCATTCTGAGTAGTTAGTAAGATGTGCTGCCTAAACCACGTTGTAGTATCGACTGGAAACCCTCGGAGAATCGTAAAGTTTTTTCTTTCTTTTGAACTTTTATCCTCTTTTGACTTGTACACGAAATGGGCGCAGTTGGACTTTGAAACGTGGATGAGCTTGACATTGGACTACTACTTCAGACAATGCTGATGAATAACATTGGTGAGCGAATGGATGCATGTTCCAGTTGAAATTCGAGTCAACGGTTATGCATTCAAAGTGTCATTTCCTCGTTGTATCTTTTGCATGCATTATGTCTTAGATGTCTATAAATCTAAGTATTTTTTTTCGATTTATTGTATGGCTTGTCGTTAATTACTCTATCAAACAGTAGCCTATTTGTGTTGAGAACTTCACATATGCTGATGTTCCATCTTGCAAAATTTCATCGGTTTACGAAGCAAAATACATTGCCAAAAATATTACTTTTGAGAAAGGGCGTGTATAATGTACATAATGTATGTGTATAAACTTAGAATTGGAAATTTAAATACACATACAGTGAAACAAATTACTAAAAATAATATTTTGAGGATTCAGTTTTGTTAAGAGCTTTCAAAACGCCTTTTTCTCAGAGGTAATATTTTTGGGTAATGTGTTTTGCTTGTAAAGCCTACGATTTGTTATGTAGTTACTTAAATTTCACCTACTACTTGCGTACCAACAAAAATGAAAGCAAACTATAAACTAACGAGTGCACCTCCGTACATATGTGGACATTGTCCTACGTTCATAGACATCTATGTTGTAGTGCAGAGGGCAGGCCACTAGAGGGAACCCAAGAAGTGGAACTTAAACTGAGAGGATTCGATCCGACACCGGGATGGGAATCCGGTGTGGCTTAGTGGATAAAGCATCAGCACGTAGAGCATCATAAATTCATTAACAAAATTATATAACCAACCAACAAATTTAATTACAATTATACTCGCCTCTTATTTGTTTCTAACATTAATTGTAGTAGTAAAAATTACAAATATTTCAAAAGGACCACTACGACAAATAAATTAATAAACAAACCTATACGAACTAGACACCCTTTATTTAAAATTGCCAACAATGCCCTAATTGATTTACCAACACCTTCCAATATTAGAACATGATGAAACATGTGCCGGAGAGAATTTTTCTCCGTTCTACTACTCTTTCATCGTACGATGACGCAGAATATCTGCATTGAAACATCATAAGTACTTCGGTACATTAAATAATATAAATAATATATATAAACTATAAGTTAATCTTCTTGAAAAATAAGAAAACAAATATCGGTACTAATCTTTAATTTGCCACTTGAAATTTTATAGACCTGCCGGGTGTTAAAATATCTTAAACAAATTAAAGTTCCACATATAGCTCATGGCATGTTGTTTTCTTTACTACATTGTGTCATTCACGTTAAGTATACTGAGAGAAAGTGCATGTAACAACACTTTCCTCTTTCTTCTATTGTGAGGTGATTTAAGTGTACGCCTTCAAGTTACGGGTACGTGAATGTACTCTTTGTGCAGATTCTATTAATTCTCAGTCGCTGGTTTGTAGTAAATGATGTGCGTCTTAGTACGTGATTACTCTTTCAGCCATGTTAGGACCCCCTACCAGTAAATCAAATAACGGAGTTTGGGTGGACATTTAATCTTTCCCCGCCCTTTCATTCTGCAAGTTCTGACTCTCAAGAAGGCTTCTCTGTTATCCGTTTTGTGGCCATTGTGTTTGCAGACCGAGCTGC